>NW_016159525.1:51752-83233 GCF_001687245.7 Rhagoletis zephyria
TAATTATTGAAGCTAATTTATTCAAAATTGATGCTTGCAACAATTCGTTACCAAGAAATACGTTTAGGATACAATTTTGAAAAATGGGCGTGGCACCGCCCACTTATGATCACATATATGTATCTCGGTAACCGTTCTACCAATTTGTACCAAACTCGGTGTGGTTATTGTACTTGCCACATAGAAGCAAAACGTTGAAACTTATTGAAATCGAACTAAAATTACGGCCGCTTTTCATATAACAGTAAATTTCAGATATGCTTGAAACTTCAATATTTCGAAATTTAAGGACGCCAATTTACTCAAAATGGATACACCTTGGTTTACCATATAGCGGTAGCTTTCGGAATGGTGAAAAACATATATTTAATACTTGCGCCGGGTATTTAATGTTCGGCTCCGCCCGAACTTAGACTTTTTTACTTGTTTTTTACATCTAAACATTAGGGATAGCCCATAAATTAAAATTAATAAGTTGTGTACACCGACGCAAATGGTCGATCTCCTGAGCTATTGGATAGAGAACGTATGGTTTCAATTAAATCATTACTTCATTCAGTGCGTTCGATTATGTGGCACAAATTAATTTTCTTTATTAGTTCTTGTATATACAGTATATAAAGAGCAGCTTGTACAGGTGCTACAGGAGCAATTAAGTCGTGTCCACCTGATGCGCTTAATGTGATCCTGCATCAACTGCCCATAGAACTCCACATCCGTGAAACTGCTCAAAGACTCAAAAAGTCGAGTTTCTTGAGGGCGCTGCAGCACGGCCATGGTGTTCTTGACAAGCTTATCGAATCAGGGAAACAATCAGATTATATATCTCCTACGATAGATTTCAGGAAAAACTTTCAGGTGAAGTTTCCTTCAGAATGGGATTGGAGTAGGGGTAGGATAGTCGAGGAGAATTCTATTGAAATCTATACTGACTGGTCCAAAATGGACTGCGGTGTGGGTGCGGGGATGTTCTCTGGAACGCTGAATGTCTCTCTCTCGGTTCGACTTTTAACTTTCCTAGCATCTGCCAAGCGGAAGTACTGGGCACCGAAAAGGCCTGTAAATCAATAGAGAGGAACTGCGTAGGTGTACGAAAAGCATACTTTTTCTCAGGTAGCCAAGCGGCACTTCAGGCACTTGTCTCACCGGTAACAAAATCCAAAACAGTCAGAGATTGCGAATGTGCGTTAAGCTCGGCGGCCGAGTTAATAGATATCACTCGTATCTGGGTTCTCGGCCATAGGAACATACACGGATATGAGAGGGCTGACGAGTTGGCTAAAACCGGAGCATATTTCGATGAATTCGAAGTAGAGACTGTAAATTGTCCACTCGGACTCATAAAAAGGGAACTGCATCTGCAATTCACACGTATGGCTGATACACGTTGGAAAAACCTTCAAACCTGCGAAACAGCGAGGAACATATGGCCGCATTACGACGAGCAGGCAAGCAAGACAGAAGAACTTATCAAGAGGTCGAGGAAAGATATAATCAAATAAATAGCCACTATAACGGGACATAAGCACATTGGTGGTGGTATAACCCTCAGTGCCGTAGCTCTAATCTTGAGGAAAGTAAAGAAAGGGTCCTACACTATCTTTGCGAGTGCCCAGCATTGGCACAAATAAGACAGAACATACTCGGGAGTTTTTCCATCCAAAATCTTGGGGTGATTTCCAAAGTCACAATTACTAACCTATGTAAATGGATTCATCGGAATATCCAAATGGTTTGACGAACCAAACGAATCATGAAAGCAGATAACATCAGGAGTCCCAGAGAAAGCGTTTCAAAATGGTACTTTCAGCACTAATTGGTTCCTGGAAATTTACTCAGGCTACGCTTCTACCAACCAACTAACTTGTATATAAGTGTGGTGTAATGGTTAGCAGTGCGTGCTACCACTCCGCAGGGCCTGGATTCAATCCCTGGTGAAATCAACATCGCAAAAAAAGAAAATATAGCAAAAGGTTGTTTCTTAACAGCGGTCGAGCCTTGGCAGGCAATGACATAACTCCGAGTGTATGTATTTCTGCCATGAAAAATAGCTTCTCATAAAAATACAATCGCCGTTCGGAGTCGGCATAGAACTGTAGGTCCCTTCCCTTTGTGCGACAACATCAACGCGCACGCGACAAGTCGGAGGAGAAGCTCGGCCAAACACTAACATAAGTGTAAGCGCCAATCTATTATTATTATTATTATTATATAATTACATAAGTAGAACTAGAATACACTTTTTGAAGTTAGTATTTTATTTTATAGCGAAATATGATAACGGCTAGCTTAAGCAATGATTGGCCCCAATTACATAGGTGTGCTGTCCCATTTCGAAGAAAAAAAATAGTCCTTATTTGAAAGTAATTGGTTGATGTTACACAAATGAAAAATACACATAAAAACCCATTGCTTTAAAAAGAATTTATCAGGAGTCAACTAGATCTGCGTATCGAAAAATCTCTCTCATTGGTGCAAAGCGTCAAACCAAGTCGATTCCTGGGCCTGTGGTATATGAGATGGAGGTACGTAGTAAGTTCGTGCAATAACAAATACATGAACGTATGTACATTAGGGTGGTTCAAAAAAAATGCATGAGAGAAAGTAAAGTCGGAATTTTTATGCTCTCACCCCCTAGGCTTGTTCTATACCGAAAAAAATATATCCCTATTTTTTATTATTTTGAAATCAAAAAATATTTAGAGGTCGCTCAAAGCGCCCAAAGTTTTCCATATATATGGAGAAAAAACCACTTTTCGTAGAAATTGTATATAATTCTTAAGAATCAATATTTTTCTATCGGAAACCCCTGTTTATCTACAGGAGATTCCCAATAATAAAACCCAATGGTTTATTTAACCATTTTTTCATCGCAACTATAATTTATAGGTCCGCCAAAAACCCACGAAAACCCCGAAAAATACAATGGACGGACCAATAAAAAATCGTTAGTATTAAAAGATGGTCAAATAAAAAAATTGGGTATTCTTCCGATCGAAAAATATTGATTTTCAAGAATCCTATACCATTTCCACGAAAAGTTGTTTTTTCCCCATATAAAAATACATGGAAAGCTGTGAACGCTGTGAGCGACCTCTAAATATTTTTTTAATTCAAAATAAAAATAGGGGATACTTTTTTTCGATATAGAACAATCCTAGGGGGCGAGAGCATTTCAATTCCGACTTTACTATTTTTGGACCACCCTAATGTACATATTCAGCCCAATTCTTAATATACCCGGGTAGTTTGTTCTCCGGGAATTTGTTTCTCCCGAGAAAGAAATCCTCCAATAATTAACTCCCAGGAAGTAGAGAGAAAACTCCCAGGGAGTTTCTGTTCAGAATCGGCCCGATTAAAAATTTGCAGTTGTTATTAATACGCCAGATTACTCAATAAAAATAAAATGAAGGTGTTGGCACTTACAAGCCAGCAAAAAGCACAAATGCGTAGCATATCTATGCGTTTCGCTTGATGTTGAAGGCGCATTGCGAATTGTTTGTGCGCCTGCGTGGCGTCGCCATTCAAGTTTTAATGTGGCGATTGTATGAACGCAAATGGGTTCCGCCAATAAAGGTAATCAACAATAAACTTTGTTTATATGCCGGGAGTTGAGCAAATAAGCCATTACGAGTTTATGTAAAAGTGGAGTGTACTTATTGCAAAATGCTCCGCAAGTGTTGGTGGTTATATGACATTTTGTAAATTTACGCCTGCGCTGAGAACTTGCAATCCGCTTGTAACATTCAGCATATAATTATTATGAGTACATACATTTGTATATATGTATGTATGTATGTATGCAAGTACATTCTTAAGGGTATATATGTATGTACATACAAAAGGCATTGGGTGGGAAAAATGTCTGATTTTCTGAGTATGTATGTACATATGGACGTGCGTGCTTTTCTGTTTGCATATTTACATATACATATGTACGCAAATATGTTGTAGTTTCGCAATGCCTTACAATTGACGCTCGCTATTTGTGTTTTTGTTGCTTTCGGTGTTATTGCTGCAACCACAAGCTACCTTTTATGATTGCTGCCGATCGCTGTTGCAAATATTTATTTGTTGCCAAACTGCCAATAGCGTGGTGATATTGTTTTAGTTGTTGGTGTAGCAGCGTGCTGCAGCTGCATCTATTCCATTCAACAACGCCTGCATTGCATCTACCACTGAGGGCCACTGTGCTTATTTTGCTTGTTGTTTTACCTACATAAGTCTAAGCATGTGTGTATGTACATTAAGGTGGTCCAAAAATGCATGCGGAAAAGTAAAGTCGGAATTTTTTCGCTCTCCCCAATTGGAATTGGAAGTCTCCTGAAGAGAATCAGAGTTGTCCGATCGAAAAATATTGATTTCCAAGAATTCTATACCATTTCTACGAAAAGTGTTTTTTTTTTCATATAAAATACATGGCAAATTTTGAGCGCTTTGAGTGAACTTTAGATATTTTTGATTTCATAGGGGTATAGTTTTTCGATATAGAACAATCCTAGGAGGTGGCAGCATTAAAATTCTGACTTTATTTGTTTTTTGACCACCCTAATGTCCATACATCCATACATACATAGCTGCCATTTGCTGTTATTTCAATTAAAGATGCAAATCCATGCATAAAATAAAATTGTGGGATTTTTATTTATTTAACTACATACATATTTATTTATTTGCGAGCTGTTTTGGGTTGTTATTGCAGTTTGAGGATTTCATTGAACGTATTTTTTTTATTATTCTCACTTTCAATGCATACATACGCATATGCAAATACTTGCTTATAGTTGAGAACATGTGTATTTTGAATTTGCATTTAGTCGCTAATTTATGGTTCTGTTCCATTCAGTTTTGCTAACAACTAAAAAATCGCATTCGCCTTTAAGGAAACACCCGCCCATTCGTTTTCCGAACTAATGTTATTGGTGTTGGCGGATGTCAACGGTTTTGGCATTGCTGCCTTTAATTTAGTGACAAATGTCAACGATTTTGACAGCTGCTGTCACTTTTGTGAGACTACTGTGTGGCGCTTTTATTAATTGTTATTGCGTTTTCGGAATTAAAAATTTTAGGTAGATATATATGTATTTAATAAGTACAGTATTATGTGCATACATATTTACATACTAACATATGATTATAAATGTAATAACAATTTTTATTGGCCATTTTAAAATTAAGGTCCCTACTGGATTGAATTCATTCTTCAAAATGTTTTCTTTAAAAGCAGATGAAAATTTATTTTCTTCCCACGATCTCATAACACCTTTAGGGTAAGTCAATACGTGCCATGCCATTGGTCATTTATGAAGTACGGGCATTCGTTAACGACTATTTCTTTAGAATAATACCTTCTTAAATTACTCTGTAACTCGAAACAGCTTTTCTTTCAGCACAATGCAACCCATTGCTCAGCGGGTGAGAGGGCTTAAAAAGCGAGAAGCTGCAAGGATTCTTTCAAAATTTTGTTGAAAAAATATTTTAGCTAAGCGCCTGCAGTCGACAACAATAATGAAAATTAAGAAATTCACAAATGGACTTTAGCTGTGGAACTGCTGCCACAAAGAAAATCGCATTTTAGTCGTGGCGAGTGAAAAGGTAAATGCCCTCGCCGACAACAGAACAGAACAATCACTCCACACTGAATGGTGTAAGGATGCAATACACACACAAACGTGCACAAAGCTACCTACATATCTACATACATACATCCCCCGACGTGATGGGGTGCGGAAGTGCAGTGAAAATGAACGAGAGCTCACACCAAAGGCTGCGCGAAAAGTATCTAGAAAGTTAATGAGTTTCTGCGCGTACGAGACCTTCTACCGCCAGCATAAATGACGTGGTGCAAGAAAGCGCGAAAGTCTACTTGAACTCTTCGAGAAGTAACAGTACGCGCGACGGGGTGAGAGAACATCGCTAGCGGCGTCGGAAGAACTGCGGATTCCAGTAGTCAGCCGTGTCAGATGCGATTTATTATATTGATGAAATCTGCGTTGTTGTTGTTGTAGTAAGCCATGTGAGGTAGCGCACAGCCACAGTTAGAGCGCACACTGTGTAGCCGCCCAACGCATTCATATTATCGGCGGCTGCAGCAGCAGCGGCGGCCCACAACGGCGTTAGCGCTTCGGGGTGCGCAGGCGCATTGTTGCTTCACCTCATGTTTAATCTTTTGTAATGAGGTTTTTTAGTATGTATGTATGTACATATGTATAAATGCATACATATTTTTGTATTCCTTTTGTTGAGCGCTTTTTTGTGTGGGCTTTTTGTAGTTGTTGTTGTGCAGTTGCTTCTTGACATTGCCGAGTGCCGATTGTTGGCTGTTGGCTGTCGCTTGTTGACGCTGAGAAAGTTTTCTTGCGCACTTCAAAAGTAACGGTATTACGGTGCGTACCACTCGCCGCGTTCCACCCTTAAAAGCGAACTGCGCAAAAGCGAATGCCAAACAAAAATGCGCACCACACCACACCACACCGCACCATTGTTTGCCTGCCGCCTTCTGCTCTCTACCTCCGTCGCTGTCCTGTGCACAGCAGCTCGCAATTCATTTTCGCGCTGTTGTTTGCGCAGCCGCATAGTGGCAACAATAAGCAATGAGCTACACAGGGGCTGTAGCTGTGACGTTTCGTCTTGTTGATTTTACGAGCGTTTCCCGCCAAATGTTAGGGGGTTGCAGCGATTGCGCTGTTGAGTGTCTTCTTGGTGGTGGTTGGGGTGGCACGCATATGTACCTACTGGCCATGTACATGGTACCTAATTGTTATTTGTGATTTGTGTGCGCAGTGATTTGCGTTTTTTCTGCGTCTCACCTTGACGTCGGTCTTTCATAAATGCCCTCAGTTGAATTGTTGGACAGAAATTATGCGCGTTTAGCGACCGTGGGAAGATTTTTCTTGACGCAGAGTTGGGTTTTGCTGTAGGGCGGACTGTGCAGGCAGCCAGCCAGGCAGGCGGTAGCGGTGTCTGAATGCATTGGAATTTGTTTGCATTGATGCGTTGGCATTTATTTACTACATTCTTACTTACTTTTGAGTTTGCGGACATCTGCGCTTTTTGCCATTCCAAAACATCAAAAGGGTGTTGGTTGGTGGGAAGAGCCGCGCGAATGTTGTCGTCTTTTGTCCCACCCAACTATTACATATATCGAAGGGAATGTGTGTACATACATAAACTCATAGGTACATACCCTCCATTAGTGCTGGAGTCGATCGCTACTGCACCGACTCCTAGCTGCTCTGTAAACCCGTGAAAGTGCGCATGGTAATGCAGAGTCGAACCAGTCGGAAGCAGAATCGCGAAAAACTGCGAAAAGGGCGTCCATAAATCGCGTAAGTAACTACTTTAGTAACTCCTGGTAAAGCAGATTACATTGCCTTGTAAAATTAATCGCTGAAATACAAGTAATCGATCGGTAATCGAGGGACGGAGGCTACAGAGTCTCCAGAGGAGTTCCCCAAGGTTTCGTCCTTGGTCCACTTTTGTGGATCATAGCCTACGATGATGTATTGCGACTACCCATTCCAAAAGAAGTTAGGATAATTGGATATGCGGATGGCATCGCTTTGGTTGTCGTGGCTAAACACATAGATAAATAAGGTGCAGTTGGCCACACAAAATGCTTCCAAAATAGTCAGCGACTGGTTTGCAACTAAGGAGCTAAACTTAGCTATCGATAACTGAAGGAGACGTCAACCTTGAATGTATGCCTGCCGATTTGTTGGCTAACGAAACAAAGGCCAGAGCCCTCTCAAAATCCGCGATCTCGGCCGAACGCCAAATAAGCATCTCACAATGGCCCTCGTCTTCCTCTGGGCGCTTGACTTTCCGACTCATTCCGAGCATCGAAGCTTGCCTATACAGATCACATAGCGAAGTGGATTTCTATTTGACCCAATTACTTAGTGATTACGGCTGCTTTCTACAGTCCTGAACGGGTGGATAGTTTCCCCATCCCAACTTCCGTTAAAAAAAGTATGCATGTATTTGGCGTTTACAATCTTGCTAAGCATTTGGCTGAGCTCCTCCTCCAAGTTGTGATGTGCGTCTTGATGTTGTTACATAAATGTAGGGACTTACAGTTTTACGCCGCTTCATCGCAAAAATACTGTAGGACGTGAAACGACCGCAGTTAGAAAAACCTGTTTCTAATTAAGATTTTGCTCGGACCGGGTATTAAACCGAAGCCGTACGGAGTATTAGTACGCACCTCTATCCAGTCAGCCTTAGCCGGCCGTCTAAACATTTTTTGGAATATGTAACCGATGTCGCTAGGCTTTGAAATACTCATTCCAAAAAAATAATGCTTCTAATTGTATTTTAATAAACTAGAAGTGCCATTTACTGTCGAAATAAATACAATCCGCTTTCTATTGCTTTTAAACAATTAATGTATTTACGTTAAAATTTAATGATTGAAAATTTCATGTTTTTTGTAAAAGCTAAAGCGTATTCGTATTCGTTTTTGTATGCTGAGTAGTTTTGGTTTTCGTATTCGTCGTATTTGTGATTTTATCTCTCTTCGTGCCCGTCGTCGTTTACGTCTTCGATGCATAAAAAAATAAAAAAAAATAAACAAAACAATTTTGAAACCATAAAAACTCCCATCGTCTACAGAAAACTACCTTTGGAAATGTGTTTTTAGTTTCAAAATCGGTATACTAGGATCTCAGACAAAGACGGACCAAATTCATGTTAGCGCATTGATATAAACAACCCTGTTCTGCAATCCGAGTCGGAATCGCATCGGAATCGGAATTCAATTCCGGTACGGAATTTAAATGGTGTTCCATAATCCGATCGGAACTTTTGTTTCGAAGTTAATATCGAATCTGATTGTAGAAAAAAAGGAAGAAACCTCCTACTTGTCCATTGCGTTCTGAAGTGTCAAAATTCATAAAAAAAAAATTAAAAAGTGAAAACTAAAATGAGTTCAATTGTTTTATTAGCTGTTTTGCTCAATCGCAGCAATCCCATATAATTACCAGACTCTGCGCAAGTAGTATGCAAAAAACTGTTCTCTCTTTTGCTATTTCCAACTATTTTTTGCATTTTACAGCTTTCTTGCACTCCTCAAGAATTTGGGTGACTTGCAGCCTTATGTATGTACACAAAAAGTTCCATTCCTGGGAGCAAAGCCAATGGACCAACATTGTCTTGGGAAGGAGCACCGTACCATTGCCGACGTTACCGACACAATGTTGTGTGCATGAAGTCACTGATGTAGGTAACAATGTTTAACGGGGTATTTTTGTTAACCAGAGTTGGTGAAAACGACCCTAAGTATCGGGATGGTGATCGCCATTCCTGGTTGTTGGGCGATGCCGGGTATGATCTGGAACCCTTTCTGTTGACACCCCTTATATGTACAACACGCATTTAATCAAACACATTCGTCGGCACGTAATAAGTATAGGAGTTCTCAAAAGTCGTTTTCAGTGGGGTTGTTCACGATTGAGATGTTGAGAATTTAGATAAGTTATTTGACGACAATTGTGTGGAAGGAAAGTTGCTAGCATTTCGGTGAGGATTTTAGGCAAGTTAATTCTCTAAAATCGGCCCTTGTTGTTTGAAACGAATGAAGGCCATCAATGCCCAGCTTGCCTTTTTGGTTGCACTCCGCTACTGCTCCCTGACAAAGTCAAGTATTTAAGCGTTACTCAGGCAGGAAATTATTCTGAAAGCCAAATATTTGGTAGCTGTTTCAAAAAGACATTAAATACTCCATACTGCTCTAAGAGATGTTGATCTATCTTAAAAGATAATATGGGGTAATTTATTGGCGGAATTCGCTAAATGCGATTGTAATACAAATTGGAATGGTAAATAACTATTCGGACAGCTAAGCGGTAATCAGGGTTTCAGAATCGCTTATAATGTGTTTGAAACTGGATGCGGAGTGCTTGACCTTTCTCTCGATTGGCTGAAATTACTTCTAAATCAGGCTTTGCAGGCTACCTAATAGGTTGAGAGGTCACCCTTCAGGACCTGACAGAGAGGATATAATAGTTCCTCAGACAGCTTGTGGACTACTCCCAAGAATCACTGAATACACAGACTGCGCCAATTGAGCTGAGAGCAATCTGGTATTACGTCATAAAATACTGATAATGATGGGGTAAAAATAAATTTCGGAAGAAGAAATGAAAAAAGTGAACATGTGGTGCGAAATGCTGGTATAAATTTGGAACGTAGCCAAATAACTTCTTGGACAATTGTCTCTTATATCCATAGTCATTTCAACGCCTTTTAATTTTCTAGTATGGGAATCCTTTCCAATACCCTCCCCCTCTGTAAATATGGCTTGAACTGCTCGGAGTAATTCCTTTAAAGGCAATTTTTAATAGCAAAGATTTTTGATGTGATCCCAAAAGTAGATGTGGTGTCGAAGGGAGAGATTGTCCACACACTATCACAATGTATTTAAATAAATAAATAAATAAATAAAATAAATATATGTAAGTGTACATACCATATGTACATATACCAAGCATGCTGAGCGTCCTAAAGGAAAGATTGACCCAATTGCTCCAAAAATATAGTCGTAGGTATAGTAGTTCTGCATCTAGACCAAAGATAGTCCAAAAATGTAAGGCAATGTAACGAAAAACAGGTGAATTGTAGTAAAAGTGGTCCGAATGTAATGCAGTAGCGGACAACGGGTACAATTAACGATTTACTGATATGTAGGCACTAAGTCAACGAATTTTCATATGCGGCGTTGGCATGCAGAGAGGATATCCATGTAGAAAATCTGAGAACCGCGGTTCGAATCGCAGCTGGCGCAGGTTTTATTTTATTTTTATTTTTGTTGGTATCTAAAATTGGTTACAATGTAATGCAGATGCGGAGAATTGCTCCGAGCCTAGGACATTCAATGTTAAATGTAAATAGAACTTAACATGTGCTTAAACCTTACCTTTGACTAACAATCACCTGTAATCTAGTTGTAGTAGTGGTGTGCTCCAGTCCCCAGTAGTATGAATAGGCACTGTCCACCTCACTTTTTACATAGTAAATGTCGATCTGTACAAATGCACTAATCGCTTGCTGTGGTGTTGATGGAAATTCAACATTTGAAGGCACATTTATACAGATGGCTGGCTGTAGCTGAGTGCGCAAAAATGCTTCACACAACAATTTGTTGACATCCAGAGAGGGTCAGGGTTCGAGCCTCCCCCCCAGCCCCTACCTGGCTACGCCCATGCTTATATACATACATAGTATATACCAACTCCCTACAACGAGATGCATCACAGTTGCTGTTGGCTAAAAGTGTAGGAGCTGCTGTCCGAATCGGTTGCCACCTACACACGAATCGGTGCCATGCTCGCTCGCAAATCAGCAACACTGGGCTAAAACGAATGCCAGTAAAAAGTAGCGTCGGCAAAGACCACGAAGAGCTCAGCTAAATTTGAACAAATCAAAGCAATAGAAAATCAGTTGAAGGGGAGTGCAACTGCATCACAAACAACATCACAAACAACAAGGCCAGCTAGCGATGCGAAACAGCCAGCGCAGAAATTAACGCGCTTCGCGTACAAACTCCGGCGGCTCCAGCGCTTGTTGGTCGGTGGTTGGCGGTTGCCGGTTGGCGTCACCCCACGCTACACCATTTTAAACTACGCTTTGCTTTGAGCTTTTCCATACCAATTTTCGCTTACACATTTTGTATTTTTCGCCTTTGATCTTCTTCATCTTATTTTTTTTTTTCATTCGCCTTTCCACCTCGCCGTTTCGTTTCGTTTCTTTTTCTCGGCTTGTTTCATTTTTGTTGCTTTCTTTCTTGCGCTCATTCGTTTTGCTAGTTTGTTGGCGGATTGCTTGTTGTTGTTGTTGCTCAACATGTTGTTATTGCCGCATTTGCTTGTGTGTTTGTGCGACAACAAACACACTACTGGCAGGAACAACAACAGCGCTTGAAAATTTTGTACGAATCGCGTATTCGCGTTTTTTCGTTTCGTTTATTTTTCCCTGCCCACAATTCACCAATACAAGCGCAGAACAGCCAAAAAAGAAAAACAACCAAGGAAATCATGTTTACAACAACTACAGTAAAATGCGCGCACACACACTAACAGCAACATACATACATACATACGTGCAGTTATGGTTGCGGCGAGGGCGCTTTTTGTGAGAACACAATGAGCGCGAGCATCTGGTCGAGTGAGTGCAGTAAACAAATCGGAGCGCGGCCGCTACCACACCACCACCAACTAACACAGAAACTGCCAACACCGCCTCGACAGAGATGTGCCTGTGCGAAATTGCTTCACACAAACAAATTAACTGTGTATAACGATTCATTTTACTTTACAGACCATTTGGATAAGTCTGTAAAGTAAAATGAATCGTTATACACAAACATATACATATATCGTCACTAGATACGAATAAAGACGCGAATCCAAAAGTTGACAGCGAAAAAGAAATTCGTAAAAACTTTCGGCGGAGAAAGACGCATAAACTTATGTTCGCGGTAAACTATGCTTGCGAGTGTAAAAGCTTAAACAGACGGGAGCATTCATCCGGACTAACTCGGACTTAATCCGGATCCACTGCAGTTAATTCCCGAGTTTATCCGGATAAGCGCTGCCGTCTGTTTATGCTTTTACAGTAGTATACGAATTCCGCAAAGAGTTTTTTCGGAACGATTTTGAATCCATGTGGCCGCGTCTTTTTTCGCAAATTTTTTTCTCGCGTCCTTTTCCGTTGTCAAAACGCCCGAGCGCCTTTATTCGTGTCTATTGACGATATTATTATTATTATGTCGGAGATACCCGCGCTACGACCTAGGGTATTTAAAAAGCTCAGCACTTTGGATGATGCCATATTCCAAATTTTAGACGTTGAAGACAATCGTTCTCCAAGATGTTTTAGTCTGCGATTCATGCTTCGTGGACAGGCACATATACTCTGGAGTTTCCTTCACCAGCCCACAAAACCTACAGTCCGTCTCTACAGAAAGAGCCATTTAATTCAAACGGTACGTTAACTTGCAGTATGCTGTCAGGTTGCCTCCTGAAAAAGTTATGAATCTCTTTGATTGTATTATTCCCTTTGACTTCCGCCAGGGGGCAGCAATTTGAGATTATTCCCAGCTAGCACCTAAGTAGGCCTACAGTGTATCATTTGGATGTACCGCGGAAAGGTTCGGGACCATGCAAATGCACTTTAGCTAAAAGCTTTGCGAGACAGTCAGCCCTTTCATGTCCCTGAACCCTCCCCAGCGTTACGCTATTGTGGGCTCCCAGGTGGTTCAAGGGTTCACAGGCCTTGATGCCGTTTTAAAAGACTCTGCTGCCTTTAACGCTGCCTAAATATGCGACATAATTTTTATTCCGGCTCATTTGCCTTCTACGATGACATTTGCGAACGCAGACTTCGATTGCGAAGACCTCCGCCTTGAATATGGTTGGATACGAGCCCATTGGCAGACTTTTCTGGAATCTTGGTCCAAGTACGCCATAAATTATATCGCTACCTAAAAGTGAAAAGGTGCACAGTACAGTTTTTTTTCAAAGTTTAGTTTTTGATGCAGAATTGCAGGTAATACGAAACTACTTCAATTTTTCGTCTCACCTGAAGAATTTCAAAAAATGGACTTGGCACCTTTTCACTCTTAGGTGACTGTATATGGATGTTCGTATTGTATATTGGCAATAATAAGGCTATAATTTGTATTTAGAAATCAGGTATATTTACATGTTTGTGGCCGTCGTTATAAATATTCGTATAAAAATTTTTTTTCTAAAACCTTTGGAGATATATATTTTCTATTTTTCGCAAATAACTATTACTCATTGTTCCTAAAACTACCAAAATCTAATCTTGCCTACCAACCTACCAAATGGAAAAAACCTACCAGTTTTGGTAGGGAAAGTCTTTGTGTGGCAACACTAATTCTGGCTTCGGTGGCTGCCTCCATTCAACTTCATTTAGTTGGTGGCATGAATCGCACGTGCTTTTGTAAACATTCCAGTACAGCTGGGGCCGAGTAACCGCTCGCTCTCTTGCCATGCACACACAGATACTCCGGTTGAGAGAGAGCGTGAAGAAGAGAAATAGCACTTTCAAAAGTTATTCTCTCTCAATTAGCCTCTGTGTGCTGAGAACTTTGCTTGAATGAGTGCCTTGGCTGGTTAGATAATTTAATATTATTATCCGCAGAATGTATCTGCGAAGCGGATAAAATGCTGCGAGCTGCGAAGAAGACGTCTAGGTTGAAATCTCCGCATAGTTAGAAAAACCATCTAATTTGTTTGGGAAAGGACTAGACAACATGCAGTCCTCTTAATATACTTTTTTAACTGCCCTAAAACAGAATCAGATGTTCAATCCGCTATATATGTATAAATTTTAATCTGGTTTGGGCGGGCCTCGAACATGTGTAGGGGGTCGATTGCAGATTATTGGCACTGACGATCGCACGATCTTGATAAAACAATTAAATGGTCAATTCATTTAATTTCTGCGAGGTATCCCCAAATTGCTAACACAGAGTGTCCATAATGACGTCCGCTGTGTCGTCTAAGTCAATCGAAAACCGTTATAACCGTTTTGTAGCGCTCGCTGTTAACGGTGGCGGTATCATCAAAAAAAGTAAGAACCGAAGTCCACATATGCAGTGACTTTTTAGACTCAATTATACCTACGGAAATAGTGTTGGAATTTTGTTATAAATACATTCATAACGTAAGAATCTCTTGTGCGAGATACGATAACAGACCCTTGGAGAGCCTTGGGTCACGGCAGTCAGAGTGGGCCACTCTAACGGTCCTTTGAAGTATACATCATCTGTTCACCATAAAGTGCAGCTCCATGCGGGTGTCTGTCTCAAAGCAATGGCTCCTTAAATAAAAAAAAAAACAATTTATGTTTGTACGTTTGGTTTGTGACTAGAAACTTAAAACTAAGTTCTACTGAAAGAGACAAATGGTGAAACCCCTTTCTTTTTAGCGCGACCACAGTAAGTGTATAAAGGGCTATGATTTGAAGGCATATATCTGGACCCTTAAATGGAGAGATGCCTCAGCTCGGCTGGTTGATTTGCTCAGCAAGATTAAGGCTGGCATAATTGCAGTTCAAGAAATGGAATGCTCCATATTTCATGTAAAGCAGCATGAATAAGGAGACTTCGCCATCGAGTACTCCTGAGTGGACCAGCGCCACGTCGCAATATTTTTTAAAGCGAGATTTAGCAACATGTCGTTTATTTGTGCCCCATGCCCCAGTCGAAGAGACGAAGGAATCTATCGAACAGACGGAAAGTCCACGACTGAACGACTTCCTCGGTGTTCGAAAGGCAATAGTCAAATCAAATGCCGATAATTTAAAACTGATCGCTTTGTGACGCAGGTAAGACAGGTTTCCAGTATTCCAGTAGAACTTACGTTCCAATTACCAAACATTGACTCGAATCTCTAAGAGTCTGTTTAACACAAATGCGAGTAGATGAACCTTAGCTCCTCCAGATTAAGTACAGCCGCTGAAAAATGTATTAACCCTCGTGTAGAATATGGTCGGACGAACGCAAGCCTACCGACTGGAATCTAAGAGCGCTCTGGTATCAAGCAGAGATTTTATCGAGCGAATTGAGTGAAAAGCTGAATGAAGCCCACCGTCAACGAACTGACTGGACCATAGACGAGGTATCACCATACGCTAAATCTTGAATTCTGTTCTGCCAAAGGCATTGAACGAGGACAAGAGAAAGTATCCAATAAATCGTCATTAAGCAAATAGCTATAGTATTTCACGCCGCAGTTATAATTTCGAGGCTATAGTGGACAGTGATTTTGATCGCCATTCACCTGAGAGTGCCCGGAAATGATAATTTTGCAACTTCCGATGTTTACGCCAAGCTTCCTCTGGGTAAAAACCGAACACCGGTTTGGAGGAGAGCAAAAGTGAGAAAGCAAACCCCCAGCAGGAAGTCGTGCGCTGGGCTTGGAACCAATGAAACGACCAGGCAAGCCATGGATTATTGCTACAAGTCCCTCAGCATGCCCGCCATCGTATGAGGCGCAGAAATATGGTAGATGTCGAGCAAAGACGAGACTGCTTTGGGAGCTTTCAAGAGAACTAATCCATGATAAATCTATGGTCCTGTACCCAAGAAGATGGAATGACGAACTGTACGCATAAAAATACAACGATTGCGCTGGATAAGGCATATACAACCACATTCGAAGAAGTGGACTTTGTTCATTTAGTAGGGCGGTAGCAGGTATACTTGGCTTTATTTTGCATTTTCCATTGGCCCCCAAAAGAATTTTGTGGTGCGCTTGATTGAGATCGACCAAAATCATTCAGCTGGTTATAGCGCTACAATACTGATTTTTATTAAAAACTTTTTTTTTAAAACAAAGCTTATGCCCATGTCCAAATGATTTTTTTACTTTCACACTGTGTATGTAAGCTGTATTAAAAATTAATGCAGCTCAATAATGATTTAGTTTGTTTATCCAATTACTTCGGAGGTTAATTTATATTCTAAGCAAAGTGGGTTTATCTAATTGCAGTTGCATATTATCGTACTTACATATGTATACAGTCAGCGTCAAAAATATGAATACTCTGACGTTTCTTTATTTATATTTTCCATACCAAATTTTTCTTATATTTTTTTTGTAAAAATATAGTTCGTTCAACAGCAAAAACCCGTGGAATAATTTTTTTCAATTCCATATGGAGCTTGAGAAAATTCAAGAAATAGCAAAAAATTGGCATCAAGATATTCCACTTTTCAATTCTATTCCTTAGTAAAATTTTTGGTATGTAATTTTGTAAATTTTAGTACAGTAAGGAGTAAGTTTAAGGTCTCTAAGAATTACCGCTGATTTTTGACATTTTTTTTGTCGAGGGTGTTGCGCATTTCCTTCTATATAAAAACAGATTTTTCTTAATATGCTACACATTTTTCTAAGAAATCGAATTGAAAACTTGAAAATTTTGATGAATTTTCCTGAGCTCTATATTAAATTGAAAAAATTGATTCTGCTGATTTTTACTGTGGAATGAATTATATTTTTGAAAAGAACTATTTAAAAAAATTGGTATGGAAAATACAAATAAACAAAATCGTCAAAACGTCAGGGTATTCATATTTTTGACGCTGACTGTATGTAGGTATATAATATTGTTTGTTTGGATATACATATATGTAGGTATATCTAATATCTAGCATTTGCATAGAAAAAAAAATAATTGTATCATTTGCATTCGTTAATTAGCGTAGAACAAAGCGCTTTCCTAGCGCTTTCCTGCCAACAGCAGTCGGCGAAGAATACAGAAAAAAGAAATCTCGAAAATGCTGTGGCCACTGGAAGTGGGAGGCGCATAATGCACAGATACTAAAGCAACAACAACAACAACAGTTGCTAAAAAGCAAACAAATAAAATTCGCGACTCTCGAGGCTCGTTCTCATTGGCATATCTTTAGCAATTAGAAGAGGCCCACGCAGTTGCAGGAACAACAACAAACACAGCGACGCCAACAATCGCCACAAAGCAAATCCACCAACAACAACTGGAGCCAACAACTTGCAGTGTTGAATGCAGCAGCAACAGCAACAACACAAATAACCAGCAACAACAACACCCGAAATGAAAGAAAAAAGGAAAAATAATCGCAAAAATCAAAATAAAAGCAGTCACTTGTGAGAAACGGAGTGAGAATAACAACAAATAAATGCATATGCGAGTGGACAGCGGCGACCGACTGCGATGTGAACACAACGACAACGACAGCAACAATGCGCCGAGTAGGAGGCAGCCGCAATTCTGCAGCAGAGTGACAAATCCGTTGCAGTTGGCCGTTTTGCACGTGTTTTTGCATGCAACATCAGCGCCAACAGCAAAAACAACAAGCTGCACATGGCCAACCGGCAGCAATAGCATGGAAGGCAATGCAAGGCAGCCAGCAACAACAACTCTATTATCCGCGTGTTTCGAGTATCTGTGTGCGGCTTAACACAAATACTAGCGCAGCTGGTGTGTGGAGCAGAGAGAGCGCAGCGCACACATGCAAGCATAAATGAAGAGAACACGACAGAGCGCTCACGTAGGCGCTTCGGCGCGTCGTCCAAGTATGTGTGCGAGAGCGTTTCCTTTGAAGTGTGTGCGTGTTTCCGTTTTTCTTGTGTGAAGGCATGTTTGTGTGCATGTACGAACATGCGCGGGTGAATGAGGAATTGGTGTTAGTGTTTTCAACTCGCACATACATTCACACACAGGCGCGCGCTAGGCAGCATGTATCACAGAGGGAGAGCGCGCTCGGCCGTGTAGGCTGTTTGTTTGCGCGCGTGTATGTGTGGGGCGCATTCTATTTAGAAAGGCTGCTAGCAGCCGCACGGGGAGCGCAGTGCAGCGCAGCGCAGCGCAGTATCGCACCGCTGAGATACATCGCCTGGCTGGTAGCGCCAGTATCGGTTCAACGTCAGAACCGTACGCGTCTTATTTCGTAAGAGTTTCTTTAGAGCGTTGTGTCGTATTTGCGCCGGAGTCACAACAATAAAACTATTCATACGTCACAATCATTGGCGGCCAACGCGCCACAAATACTTGTAAAATTAACAATCGATCGTGTTTAGAGTTACATATTTATTTGTAAATTCGTTATTTTCGCGAAGCAAAAAAAAAAAAAAGACAAAAGTCCCCAAAGTGTTGCTTATTAAAACTCGAGGAATCAAACAATTATACCAACGGTAATTTGAGCCAGAGAAAACCAAAAAACAATAAATGCGGATTTTAGAAGGCAGCGCTTTGAAGCCGTCAATTGGTTGGTTGCAAATTGCAGGATCAGCGACGGATTGACGCGACCACGCGTTTTTTTTTGCTGCTGCTTTTGATACAGAAGCGACTGCTATTGTTGTTGTTGGAGTGGCAACAACAGTGTTCTAATCGTGCAGCTGTGTTGTTGTTGCTGTTGTCATTGTTATTGCCAGTTGCTGCTGCTGTTGCATATTGGTGGCGCTGTCAAACCTTCGGCAACCACACGCCAGCCCGTCTGCAACAGCAACTGCAGCAACAACAAACAACACCAACAACTCTGCTTTTTTTTCTGCTGCTGCGACGTTGGCAATGCGGCAGCTGTAGCATGCCACAGCATCAACACTCTGCTGCCTGTGCTGTTATTTGTCATTCGCAAGTTGACGGTGTTGGTCGCTCGTACGCTCGCTCCAGCGTTCGCTCAGTCAGCGGTTAACGGTTGCGCGTAACAAAACAACAATAAATGCCTACCAAATGGCTTTTGTAAATCGGCAGGCGACGGTATAGCGCGTAGCATTATGCCGCAAACAACGGCGACAGTGCGTGCCGCCTGCATGCAGCAGCTAAAGCCAAGCGCCAGCCAGCTGAAAAGTTACATGCAAATCGCTTCAAAACGCGTCACGATCAATCTACGTATTAGCGCAATAAATAATTTGGTGAATGACAATGACAACAACAACAACAACAACACGAGCAGTAGCCGTAGTAATATCGGCATTGAAAGCTGAGCTAGCAAAAGCAGCAGCAAAATAGTGCCAACAACTGCCTAAGGCGCAAGTTAGTGCAAGCGGACTTTTAGAGAAGTTTTTAAATTCATTTTTTTTCTGAATTAGAAAAAGTTAAATAGCAAAAATGTTCGCCGAAACAAATAACAGTTGGCAAGAAAATTTCATGCAAGTGATTTATTGAATTTTTTTATTGGTAAATTTCATTAGAAATTAACAAAAAAAGTGAACGTTTGGAATTGCTGACAACCTACTACTTAAGTATTCTTAAAAGTGTTTTAAAGTGCAAGCGAATTGGACATTTATTCAAATATTTGGTGCTAAAATTCCAAATTCAAACCAAACTGCACAACTACAGCAACAAGAGCAACAAAAACGCCCAATTTTCTGCGCCTTTCTAAAAATTCGCCAGCAGTGCATTTCATTAAAAGCAGCAAAATCTCTAAGCAAACAAAAGAAGTTAACGCGCCGCCACTCGAGAGTGAAGGACCAAAAACAACAGCAACACAAAAAACAACTAAACTTTAGCGCCACTTTTTGCCAACTACCTATCTGACTACGAGGAGGCATTTAAAAAAAAAAATACTACATTTTAAAATTGGCTAGTACGGCTGCTTAGTTAACCACTTACTTTGAAGCTATTTATATCGCAAATATTACAAAAACACTAAGAAAGTGGGAAACTCAAGACTTCTTCTACTCAAATTCACAACAACAACTGACTACTATTAAGCAAATTATTACTTTAGCTTGGAGAAAAACATTAAAACATTTACAAGCTTCAACTAAATTTTAACTACATAATTACAACTACAACTACAACTACAACTAAGTACTAACACTAATGCTTTCGCCTATTTAAAATAACAACAAAAAAAAAAGCAAAAACTTACCAATAATACTATTTACCACTTAAAAAGCAACTAAAAAGTACCTTTTTACTACAAAAAAAAACTAAAAGCAAAACAAAGCTAGTAGAACAAATGCCCAGCGGTGAAAATTACGCCGGCAAACAATTTTGCAAAAAGGTAGTGAGCGGCCTTGCACACCCACTTCGGTGATACTAAAACAAACAAAAAAAAAAACAAAAACATTTAATTGGAAAGCAAAGTAACTAAAAAGTAAAAAAAAAAATACTAAGCACGTCAGCTAAAATAAATTTTTACTACTCTTTTTCACTCCGCTTTATCAACTACATACATACTAAATGAGCAGTATACTAGAGCAAAAAGTAGCCTAGAAAAAAGCGCAATTTTACACTTTTCGCATTAAAATACAATAACTACAATTAAAAATCTTGCCAATCTACATTATGAAAAATTAGAGTGCGAAGCAGTAAAGCATAAACATTAACTACTAAGCTAAGTCATAGACTTTTTTGTCAAATTCAAAAAAAAAAGAAATGAAAAATATGAAAAGTTAAAAATCTAAAAGCAGAACAAAGTGCATAAAAAGCAATTCAAGTGTCTTACTTAATAATTCAACTGAAAAAGGAATAGATAGAAAGAAGCAACATCGAAGTAATTAAAAGTTTCATATTAAAAAATTTTAACATTTTCATGCATGAAATTTAAAAAGCAAGAAATAGCAACAACAATAGCAATACACGCTCAGTAAAATCAACTAAAAGCTTGCCAGTTTTTTTTTAAATTAATAGATATGCAATATCAATAAAAAAAAAATGAAAACAAAATAAAACTGGAAATTTTTACTAAAATGCTTCTGGATTAGCATTAAAACTTAATAAAAAAAACATATACACACACACCTATATAAAGTATAATAATAGCGCAGTGAACAACGAGTACATTTTGTGATATTTTTAATAATCCAGTTGAGAAAGAGAAACAACATAAAAAAAAAAATAGTAATAGAATGTGAAACGCGCACAAAATCGAATTAACAATTCGGTAAACAGGACATTTTAAAAGAAAACAGTGTGTGGTAAATATTGCAAAAAATTTACTTGGAATTGAAAAAATTTTAGTTGCAAATGAAACTGCATTACTGTGCACAAAGTCTCATAAAAAAATAAATTAATTAATAAATAAAATCAGCAGCTAAGAAGTTTTACGCCCCAAAAACGCGTTCCTGCACTCCATCAAAAAGCAGCGCGTTAACGGTGTTGCCGCTTTCGGATTAAAGTCACAAAGTGCCAGCGCCAGTGTGAAACAAAAGGTAGGCCGTTCAAATATTTTGATATGAAAATAAGTTTTTACCTTTACTTCACAATCTTGAAAGCCTTCAATTACCAGCTTGTGTTTGATTTCTGAGCAGATGGGATGCATGTGCACGCATTTGCCGACGGTAAAACGCTCTTACAGCAGCATACCACACTAAGCTATTCAGGCTTTCAGCACTCTATTCAGCTATAAGTTTTCTATTGTTATTAATTGAGTGCGAAAGCATTTACCCCTTGAAAGCTTGACAGTGTTGCCATCTTCTGATTTTCGAAAAGCACCAAAAACTTGGAAAAAAGCGTTTTACCACACTAAAAGCACCAAATTTTTTTGAATCAAGGGATGCTTTTTTCATAACATAATACCGAAGTACTGCACATTAAAACTGGTATATCTCGAGAAAGAAAAATTGAATCGCATCAAATGAAAATGATGCCCTAATTAGAAATGAGCAAATAATTTAATGTTTTCATTATATAACCTCAAATATCGCTAAAAACCGTATTTTTGGCACTTTGAGGTTAGGATATCTCAAAATTCTAGTTCCAGAGCAATTGTGAGGCCAGATTTGGATTCAGTAAAAAAAGAAATACTTAACTTACTTTCGTACTAGCATTTTCAACGCGAAAAGAATTTAACAAGGTGGCTTTGCAACTTCAGCTTTTTATCTATCATTGTTGTATTTTAGTCCATTTAAATTTGTAGATTCTTGTAAATTCAGTGCTGCCACAGCCTTAAATATTTCAAATTATTTCAGGTTTTAACTATCTCGAAGTAATTTTAGTTCAGAAAAAATCACTAAAAAAGGCATTAGGCACTAAATAATATTTTTTGGCGTTTTAATTCTCAAAAAGCACTAAATCTAGTGCTTAAAGCACTAAGTTGGCAACTATGAAGCTTGATGTCGAGTTTAAACTTTATACCTTAAAAGAGGTAAATAGTATCTACAGATAACTATATTATTCGAAAATTCGCGGTAAATTTTTTATTAAATTCAATACAATTTAAATTGAAAAAGCGGATGACATAGTCATCTAGTGTCGGAATCTCATAGAAATTTATCGAATCGGTCACGAATTCAGATTCAGGTGACAGCGGTACATTTGTGAATGAAATTTTTAATAGAACACATGTTAGATGATTTAAAAAAAAAACAATTTTTCTACCACTAAGCCCAGAGTCGACCGATCTGTAGATATGATTTTCACTACTTTTGGTAAGTCTCTGGCCAAGCTTCTCCTCCAATTTGGGGTGTGCGTCTTGATTTCGTCACACAAGGAAAAACGTTTTATAATTTAGATGGTTCTCGAAACCGGCATCCAACCCAGTTACTGCGGAGTGGTAGTACGCAGCTCTAACCGGTTTTTTGTCGCGCATTATACGATGTTTCGACGATTCGTAATTCGATCTCTGAATTTGAGATTGAATTTGATATTCTGTCATCTCAGTAGTATTCAGAGAATTTTGGATAGCAGTCTCCATATTGAATCGACTATTTTGAATTTCACGATTTTATCAGAATCGAATCCCTTTAAAATCTAAAATTTGCCACCAATAAAATGTTCTATAGGTAATTTGATGTTTTTTTACATACAATTTTTGTCTGTTATATATATCATGCTGCCATATACATTTTTTTTTTTTAATTCTGGCCTAGGCAATCTTTTCTACGAACCGTTCCAAGTGTTAAAAAAAACTACTCAATTCGCTAAAAAGTTAACTCTTCCAGCCAGTCGAAAATTTCCCACTGTGCGTCAGTTTGGAATTGAGCGTTCATTTTCGAAATTCCACAATTTTGTTACTACATATTCAGCTTGGACTTAAGTTTTAAGTTATATTCGCAGTTCACTTATGAATGGAGAACTTTTTCCAAGCCCATATTGTACGCAGTAGAGCATTAAAAAAGAAAAATACTCTCCACTCCAAGCAGCCACTCAATGTCATCCCTAAGTATTCGCATACGTACGATTTTTTTGAAATTCTTGTTTTGCCTTTTTTTGATCACTTGCGTTAAATGAATCCGAAGCGCTGGAAATTTCTAAAGAGGCTGGAATTGAAGCCCAAACCTTCATCTAGGAGAACATACCACAGGCGAAAAAAATTTATATTACAGCCGATCTTTATAGAATTTTTCTCGTGGAGCCCGAATTTGATCTTGGAAATTTTAATTTACACTAGTTTTCAAGCAACTTGGGTTAAAAGGTGTCTTCCTCCTCTTCATTTCCACTGCTAGAGTCAGTGTCCACCAATATTTGGTGATTAATTCATGAAACCTCGAGTTGTATTTCAAAGATTGGTACAGGAATTTCTGCAGTATATGGATAAAGGCCGTTAACCATTTGACCGAAATTTTTTGATTTGGCGTATTAAGGGCAGTGTTTAGGCTTTCATATCCTCCCACACAGACAGATATATTGCATCAATTTATTGTTTCAAATGGCCTCAAAAATTTCCAAAAACGCGTTTTTCGGCACTTTCAAACCTGAGTTAGGGTCAGATTCGGACTCTACGGGGAAAATCCTATAAGAATCGGCTATAATATTTTAGTCAACATAACATTGTTTAAATTTTGCTGGCCTGCGCTATAAATGTTTATATTGATATCGAAAAATTATTCTGTTTAAAGTTTCATTTTAATCCAACGTATATTAAAAGAATAGTGATACTTTTTTTTGAGTGTATGAAATAAGATGAATTAGTTGGCATATGACTTAAAAACGATATCCAATAATTTTAAGAATATTTTCTTTTAAATATGGAATCTTTATGATTTCATTAGTTTTTTTCTTTGTCTGTTTTACCGCTTGGACTAGAATCTTTTCATAGTTTTCTAGTTTCTTTAGGTCACATTTTTCTTTGAGTTTTCCGCGAGTTAGCGATGTTAGCTTCCAAATTTTGAATCATAGCTGGCTTATCGACAAAGACTTTTGACTTCACATAACCCCAAAGAAAAATAACTTGCCGAAACGAAATGTTGCCCACAGATCGGCTGTTTTAAAGTGTTTTATTTAAAATGAAAAAAAAGTCTAGATGGATTACCCGATACAAGCATAATTGGACTTTGGAAAAATAAATGAATCGCTGAGGTTTCAAAACTGTCCAACTACCTACTTAAGAATCTTTAAGAACTACTCTAACTAATCATAATAACGGCGGTGCCTTCCAACTAATTGTTTGCTTTCTAACTCAATCATCTAGTAGAGCAATTAAGTTCCTCATCTATTTGAAAGCAGTGGAATGCTGATTAGTGACGGGCGGCTTCTTTCTTTATTTTTGTAATTCGATTGGCTGGTCTCATTGCTTTCAAAAATTCACACAACTTTAGGTAAACAACGTTCATATGTACATATGTATTTAAGCATATAATTATGCACAAGTGGTACATGCATTTAGTCAGCAAAAGAAAGAATCTTGCGATCTTTTAATATTTCGCGCTTTCAGTTTGTTTTAGCTGTATTTTGCGCGCTAATGAGCGATTTGTTGCTGTTGTTTTTTTCTTGTGTGTGTTTTCGGTTTTCGGTTTGCTATTTGCTGCAAATTGCTTATTTACGGTGAATTTTTAACATAATTTTGGGTCAATAGTTCATTTTGAAGTTTGGGAACTATTTTTGGTTTACTCAGCACTCAGACTTTCAAACAAATATTTGCAGCTGGCGATTGCATTTGTTTCGTTTCTGGCGGCTCTTTGTTTTCTAAGCTACTTTCTTCATTGGACCGTTCAAATGGGGTGTCGTCGGTTAGAAAGTCTCGCCGCTTACGTACGGTGTCCGCTGTAAGAGCAGCCCTGCGGTGCTGGTATTGAAGAAGAAATTTTGTTTAGCAATGCACTTTAAGTGAGACCATTTCAATATTCATATGTACACCAAACTAGACATGCATATCTGCTGCGGTGTTTTTGGAAAGCATACAGGCATTCGAAAATTCGTTTTATTTGCATTAGTATTACTTAGTTCTCTTTTCCCCATTAGTTTACTGTACTCCGTGTGTACGAGTCGGTGGGTGATTGCAATTCGCGAAGTATATAGCAAAATTAATGTATCCAAAACGCTGACAATTATTAACAAAAAATCGCTGCTAATGCATTCGACGCTCAACAACAAATCCACCCCAACACCCCCCCACCCAGTCCGCCGCCACTCACTTGTTGTTGGACCTGTTCCGTTGTTGCTTTGAAATTCGTATTTCGCCTGGCTTACTTAAAATCGACTGTTTGATTGTCCCAGCTCAGTCGGTAATATGGTATATGCTAATTAAAAAGTTAAACGCTGTTGAAATTTGATGCCGAATTGACAGCGAACAGCGTATACGGGTATGTATGTTTGTATGTATGTAGGTGAGGAGCTAGGAGCTAGGGTAATTTGAATATTATATTTTGATGAAGTTGCTGTTGATATGTATTTTTGTTATGCAAAAAGTACTCAAAAAATTCAGTAAAATGCGACGAAAGTCTGGTTACATTTTATATTTTGACTAAGTCATGGCCGATTCGATTGCGCTCACATATGTGGGTATAATATAGCTTTTGCTGGTTGTTGCAAATTACGCAAGTGATTTGTGCATATACATATATATGTTTGAATTATAACGACATATTGTGACAAAGACTGAGTCAAATTAAGTTATGGCCGGAAAACAGTATCCCAGTTATACCTCAGTTTAACGAAGCAAATCTGCGCTGGGTGGGAACTGTAACAATCTTAGCTGAAAATGCCCTAGATCCATTAGAAGATCTTCTCCATCAGCTGTACTGACGATCTAATTTTCAATCCAGGCATTCGATGCTGGCTGGGATAGCTAACGGAAGTGGTACAGTTATAATGTAAGACTGCCAAAGTTAACTCTTTGTTTTAAAAAAGACATACATTTAAAACATTCTTCTTTGAAATAATCTTAATTATATTTCTTTGAAATTACTTGGTTTAAAAATGTTGAACACGCAACGACTTCGTTTTAAGGGGTCATCGACACTAGGCATAACAACAACATTTCTCTAACACCAGCAAGTTGAAATTATTTCTCGAAAGCGATTTGCGTAATATCAGTTGCAGCTACACCTTGCAATTTTCATTTCCGAAAGTGATTTCTGCAAATTTTCCAAAGGGGACTTACATCAGTAATGATCAGAAAGAGCTGAACGCGACTATACAAAGTATATAGAAAGCTTAAAAGAGCTTTGCCTGTGGGAAAGGCGGTACCCATCACCGATATAAAGCTTTAAAAAATTTCTGCATTATGTACATCAGTTAAGACCATACATTCATACCTTGCGGGAGAAGCTTTTTAAAGCTTTATACAGATTTTATGAAGAGAGGCAGAGGGTTAAAGCTCTTTCCGATCGTCGCTGAATTATATCAGCGCTAGCCAGAAAATACTTTCTCTTAAGTCTGTCCATATAAAATGTACTAAAAGCTTGTAAAGGCTTCGGTTCGCGTGCATGGGCCAGGAACATCATTGATGTACGTAAACCTAGTCTCGTACTTAATATTTCTAGTGGGAAACATTTTTAAAGCTTTTGTACGAATGCACATTGATACAAAATGTGTTTACTGGCCGACACTGAATAAAGGAAAAAAATACCTCTTTTGAACTTTGTTCGAAAGCTCTCTACTCATATGGTCTCTTATAGAGTGGTTTCACATATCAGCTCTTATAGGAAAAATATTTTTGAGGAAATTAATTTTGTCCCAAATAATTTCCAAGGCATATTCAACAAGGTAGAAGTGACAATTCAGTCGTGCTCTCTCATACCTGGCTGTAATGTCAAAAAATGTAAACAGAGAAATTAACCCTTTGTTATGCATTTACCATATTTGATATAACTCAACATCTTTGAAATGAAAGTTTTTGTAAATATGAAAATATTAAAAATCTCATTAGCATTAGCTTCATTTTATTTATTGAATTTTGGGTTTAATGTAAATATGGGAATGCATACTTACACAAAATTACACACTAAATGAAACACACTCATTTATAAAACCGTTTTGACAATTTTCTTGCTTTTACTATCCCAATGTTTTTGAGCATTTATTTTTTTATTGAAATACTTAATTCTAAAGTATATTAGTCATTAAAAAAGTTTGATTCTTCTAAATTTACGTCAGAACTTAACTTCAATAATTTAGCTACTAAATTTTTGTTATTCGAAATTTCCTTTCCATTAAATTTATTAAAAATTACTTTCAGTTTCTTTATGTCAACAAGGAATACTGGTTTAGGTTTTATCAGACCACCATTTGAAATTTGGCCTATCCATGTATGTATATGAAAGGGAGATTTTCTTTTCATATTCGGTATGATAAATCCTGCACCTGGGACCAAACGCGTCCACTTAGAAATACTCGGCTGCGATGGGCAACAAATAAAGTCACGACCACACGTGAAGAGTATGTATGTATAATGAAACATCTCAGCAATTTGCCCACCGTTGCCGCTTCACTTGACAATCCGAATGTTTAAAATAACGCACAAGTTTGTTGTCCAGGCTCTTGACAAACACAATGCACCGCTCGCAATTCCTTTTCTTTTTATATGTATTTGAAATCAGTCGCACAGCTCACAATTGAAAATTTATATAAAAAAAAAAATTTTTGAATAGTATAGGGTTAAGAGTTGACATTTCAGTCGCAGTTCAAAAGAGAGAAATGTCGAAATCACTTCTACCTTGTTATGCCTTGATAATTTCTTTATATTTAAAATTTATATTTTCAAAGCTTTCTTTATAAAAGAAAGTTAAAAACTTGAAGAGATATCGGAACTTTTTGTTGAAAAATGGAACTTACTTAATACCTGTAAAAGCTTAAAGGTATAAATGCAGTTATATAGGCTAGGAATCCAAATTGTGCCTTTCAAGAGTTAATTTATTGAGTAACACAATTTGTTTTTTTTTTTTTTGTTTTTGAGTAAACGAACTCAGTTTGTTCGTGAAAGACTAATTTTACAGAATTTATTAGTAGATATATTCTTTATTTGTTGAGTAAGTTGTGAACTAATTTTTGTGCTCATTTTCTGGGCACAGTAAAATTATGAATTGGAAAAAAAACTCTAAAAAATTTCGAATTTCGAGCGATGTAATATGCATTCGGGTATTAAGTTTTTAAGCTATCGTATCGTATTTTTTTCTAATTTGGGCTTTCTTATCTGCTACAACAATCTTTACTGCCGACGCTTACTTATGACATTGTGCGTATGCACCTCGGCTAGAAGGCGTGGCAAACCGACAGCTCGCGAAGCATACCTATTTCTAACGCCACTCAGATCTCCAATGGCTATTACTCTACTTGAATATTCATTGCATTATGAAGACTCATTTTCGATTGCTTACTGAAAAATTTAGTTTCTGTTTTTTTAGTTTAATTTTGCTTATCAGCAAAAATGTGAACCACCAAGTGATAACACTAAAAATATTACAAATAAACAAAATTTCTTAGGAAATAACCAAAAACAATGTAGACTACATTAAAGCCAATTGCAAAAAAAAAAAATATATATATATTGGCAATAACAATAACATCGAGTGTAAACTAGAAAACAATAGCAATAACATTCATCCGCAGAAAGTAGCCGCTGCCTTCGACTGTTTATCGCTAAGTACTCGGTAGAAATAGAATTCGCGTCTTTCTCGTCGCTACGCGCTTGTTGCGTTGGTGGTGTCGGTTTTGGTGTTGTCGGCAGCGCTGCCGCATAGCGCAGAAGTTGGACTGCAAGGGGTAATAAATCAATAAACATCATTGAAAAATTATTAGCAATTTATTTCAATTTATTCTGTGCGGAAGCATGGCTGTTTGTATGTATATATGTATTAGATTTATTTTAGTTACACATATCTATGTAGTACATACTCGTAAATAAAAAGAGATTTTAAGACGCCTACAACATAGATTATATACACATATGCACCTACATATATGATTGTATGTAAAATTCACTGTCTATTTGCTAGTTCCGATTGCAGCTACAAAAAAAAGATTGCAATAGCTGCTATCGCCATTTTCCAGCGCATGTGTTTGTTATTACCCAATAAACACCAAAAAAATATTTCTCCAACCTTGGAGAAATTCATGGTTCTCAAGTTGATATCCAACATCATTTTCCAACTCATCTCTAACCGACGCGCAGATACGTAAAAAGTGATAGAGAAACGAATTTTTAATTATCAAGTGAAAAAGTAAAGCTATATAAAGAGGAAAATTACCAACAAAAAGTAAATAATCTTCAAAGTATCCTCAAATAATCTTGAACGAAAATAAAACGCGAAATAAGTCAAGTGGCAAAATTACTGTCGGACTGTATACTGTGAAGAAAATTATTATAATACGATATTGATTAACTACATAATACAAAAGGAGTAATAAAATGAAAAATTAATATTTAAATTCATCTACACTGCCGGAACAAAGTATTGGCACAGCAAATTTTTCACAATATATGCAACACTTTTCATTCTAATATTTTTCCGCTAATTTCATATAAAAATATGGTTAATTTTACAACAAAAATCATAAAATTATAATTCCAAAATTTTCAACTTTTTAAACAGATTTTGTAGAATTTTTTTAAGTAGGCAGATTTGTAGTCCAATGAATTTTATTAAAGTGAAAGTTTTAAGTAGCTAGGAATTACTGTTGATTTTTGGCAATTTTTTCACGCAGTCTCTTCCATACACCATAACACCTTCAACAAAAAAACATTCTCAAAAATCAACGCGAACTTGCATTTTTGTATTAGAATTTAATCGGCTGTAAAACTGCATACTCAAAAAATTCTAAAAAATCTGATTAAAAAGTTGAAAATTTTGATGAAAATTTGCTGAGTTTTCGCGAGTTTTGTACAAAGATTGCGAATTATATTTTTATATTTTTTGTTGTAGAATGAACCATATTTTTATACAAAATTGGCGGAAAAATATTGGAATACAATTTTTTGCATATATTGTGAAAAATTTGCTGTGCCAAATCTTTTTTCCGGCAGTGTATGTAAGTCGTTTCAATCAAAAAAAGGTATAAGGTATTTTACTATTTCAATTTCAGTACTTCAATGATATGTNTACAAAGATTGCGAATTATATTTTTATATTTTTTGTTGTAGAATGAACCATATTTTTATACAAAATTGGCGGAAAAATATTGGAATACAATTTTTTGCATATATTGTGAAAAATTTGCTGTGCCAAATCTTTTTTCCGGCAGTGTATGTAAGTCGTTTCAATCAAAAAAAGGTATAAGGTATTTTACTATTTCAATTTCAGTACTTCAATGATATGTTTGAGACCAATTGGAGAGTTACATTGGAGTTCAAGTTGACTACTAACATTTTCTCAACTTGAGAAACAGTCCTTTTTTCATACAAAGAAAAATGCCATTTTTGTTAACAACGCTATGATCCTCCACTTGAGGTACTGTTGAGAAACAACGTTGGAGATTTGAAAATACCTTAGTTCACAACTTAACCTCAAGTTGAGCTCAAACCGAAATGTTTGTTGGGCACCGTAATTGTTGTTGCTAACGGTATCAAAACATATTTAAAATCAACGCAAGATCGCTGACGCGCTAATCGTTATCGCCGTCCCCGTCCCCGTCACCGCTGCTGCCACTCCCGCTGCTATTCCTGCTTCCGTTGCGTTACGTTGCTGGTGTTGCTGCCGCTCCCCTACGGACTTGGCTGGTCATAGCGCGACCCTTGGTGCATCTGTTCTGTATATGTGGTTGGTTGGTTAGTTGGTTAGTTGGCTGGTTGGTTGGTTGGCTGGGGTGTGCAGTCCAGTCTGTGACGCTGGCTGGCGCGATGGAGTGGCGAATTCGTTATCACA
>NW_016159526.1:0-15494 GCF_001687245.7 Rhagoletis zephyria
CTCCATTTCTGCCATGACCCAAGGCTCTACTCGGATTGGTTACCGCATCCCGCACATGGGTTGCCTACGTTGCCCAGAGTGCGCGAACGAGAGGGCAAAACTCGGGATTGAATACACTCACACACACAGACAATGCAAATTCCCTTAGATTCGACCACATCCTACCAAAGAAAAACACAGTAGTTACATATATCAATGGCTTCAATTTATCGATATAGTGGCTCACTGGGGCCTTCATTTTTCAACGAACTTGATTAATATATATTTTTTTTAAGTTTATAAAATTAGCAAGAGACCAGTTAAGCTCGACTTTTGAATTTGTATATGGTTATATTAAATCTTTAGTACAAAGAGCAGCAAAGTAGAACTAAAAAAAAATCGAAAAGTCTCAGTTAATAAATGTAACATAAAATCCCCCCCCCCCCCCCCCCCCCCCCCCNTAAATGTTAGTATAATAAAATCCAAGTTGCAACTGGCTTGTAGCTCAGTTGGTATTTATTACATAAATTTTATATAATTTTATTATTTTTTGATATCATTTAATTTAGTACTCCATTTAAAGAAAAAACCGATTAAACGAATTAGACTGACAATTATTGTGTTTGCCAAATCGGAAAACTACTGCAGTTAAATTAAATAAAAAGTCAGTGCCACCCCCTATAAATTGTTTCCAGCTCCACCACTGTGTACCACGTATACCACTCCCATTAGTTTTCACTGACCTTAACTTCAAGAAAACTTTAATTGAATCATGAGACAAGAAAATTGCATCTCTTAGTTCAATTTACAGCCAATCAGAATTGCATTACTTTCTTGTGGACTCCAAAATTGCATACACATGTACGAGTAAGTATTTTATGTATGTACAGTAACCAGAATATACCATTAAGTCCATGATTGAATAATTCAATAAAAAGACAGAATTTTTCGTGTATGTAGTAGAAAATCTTCAAGCATAAGCCACTCGCAATTAAAAATTGGGAAACAAACATTACTCGGGTTATGCGAAACGGTGGAAAGCGCCATCAAAAAAGCGTTATAAATTTAAAATAAAGATCACACGGGGATAAAAATAAACTAGGAATGCCAGTCAATGTCGAATATCGACCGTGTTTTTCTAGTTTTTTAAGGGTCATTGGAGTGGTTTTCTAACTTAGCACATCGTTTAACTTAGGAACTAAAACGTGACTGCAATTTTTTATATCTTTGGAGGTCTTTGGAGGACTTTGGATGGACTTGGAATTGACCCGATGCATTCCACTTTGTCTATAAAATTCGACGATTTTTTACATATCGATAATTCAATGATTTAAAAAACCACCAAAATCCGATAACTCAACAAATTTCGATAATTTTAATTAAATATCGATATCTCAAAAATTTATATATATCGATGTAATACGATAACTCCATAAACATTGGATACATTTATAAATTTCGGTAAGTCAGTTAATTTTGGTAGCTCCATATTTTTCGAAAGCAATCGACAAAGTTCGACAAATCGTTACACTCTGTTAACAAGATAAATAAGCAGGGATAACTCGATAAACTTATATAACCTTGAAATTTCGATAACTGGATATATTTTGAAAATTCCAAAACCTTCAATTCGACAAGTGGACAAATTTCATTAAATCAGTAAATATCGATAACTCGATATATAGAAAGAACTCGACGCATTACGATAACTCGATAAATTTTTTGTAACTCTTTAAATAATCTTAATACATCCGATTTTAATACAAACCCGATATCTTTATAAATTTCATTAACTTGACAAATTTCGATAATCCCATAAATTTTTATAGCTCCTTAAGTAGCCGTAAATTTCGATAACTTAATAAACATTGTTTAATTTGAATCATTCGATACGTTGCGATAACTCGATAAATTTCGATAACTATAAACATCGAGGATTCGATAAATTTCGGTAACATGATATCTTTCGATAACTTAATTTTTTTTCATTTCGATTCCTTTCGAAAAATTTCAATAAATTTTCTTACCCTTTCTCTAATTTCTCTTTACTCTAATTCTTATGTATTTCTCATTGTTTTCATTTTCGCCTTTATCTTAAATTTTATTTCTTCATCATCATATTTATCTTTATTGCAAAGTCTAATTTCAAATACAAAGTAAAACAAAATACGAAAATAACTCCAACAATTTGAAAATTTTTCAACCACGCACAGTGTTCTATTTTTGAGATAGCGAAATAAATGTAACGGGATTTTAAAGCTTTTGCGATGGGAAATTCAGGAAAGATAGTCTCTTTAAAAAGAACCTCAAAAATAGAAGTTTTTAAGATTTTTCATTTTGTGGCCTAAAACCAGTATGCAGTGAACTTTGTAAAACTTCTAAATATGTATGTGGGTACATATTTTTGATATTCTTGCATCACGCAATCCTTTTAACTTTTTTTGTTAAAAGTTCATTGCATGCTGTTTTAAGGTGGAAATGAGAAAAAAAAACAAAAATTTAAATTTTGAAGGTCAGGTTTGGAGTCAAAGTAATTTTTCATTCAAAGATATCTTTAAAATTCCCTTCAAAAGTAAAATCTTTATTTTTGGTTTTTTTTTTCACAAAAGGAAAAGAATTGAAAACCTTATATTTTTGGAGGTCATTTTAAAGGTGAAGACAATTTCTTTATCCAACGAAATTATTTTTCCTGAATTTTCCGTCTCAAAAGCTTTAAAACACCATTAAATTGTTTCACTATCTCTTCTCCTTTTCGAGATATTCGATTTTGTGCGACGATTTTGGTCGTAATTTTCAACCAATTTTTAAATCATAAAAATTCTCCTCATCTATAGAAAAACACCTTTGCAATTGTTTTCTTGGTTCGGTAGAATTGCCAAACCAGCGAAATTTTGGACCCACCCACTGTCAGTAGGTACCAATTAGTTAGTTTAATATGTTTTACATATAGCTCACATCCTGCAATTCATTACTTTGCACATTCACTTCATAAAGGATCGATGGGCCCGCGCGATACCTCCGTCGCTTCTTCTTCTCACTAGCCTCTAATTCGAGTTCTTTTATTCGATTTTTAAACTCCACCATTGGACTATAGAAAATTGAATCATTGCGCGGCGGCTTCTCGACTGCCGGTTCCTCGAGTATCGGTTCTACTGGATACGCTAGTTCCGTTCGGAAAGTGGGCTTCAAATAGCGTGCAGAAACTACTTGGAAACAAGAACTAAATTATTTAAAAATTTTAAACTGCATTTATATATTTTCACTCACGCTCACAAGTTGTAACAAGTGCCCAAGTAATTAGAACGAAAAACAAAATATGTAAAATTTTACGATATTTTGACTGCTCATCTGTCTCCATATTCGTATCCCTTACGATTGATGAATATTTTCTTGGAATTATCGTTTGAATGAGGATCGCGCTGAGTAGCTGTAAAGAAGGTGGTATGAACAATTTTTTTTTTTTACAAATATTTGCTCATATCTTTGCAGGCGGGCGCAGCATCCGAGTGTGCTTGTGCTTGGCGTATCGACAAAAGATGCTTGGCTTAATTCCAGCTGGTCAAAACAAAAATAACACGTGAAAAATTAAAGCAGAAGCTCGGCCTAAGCGCTGGACAAAAATGTTTACACTTTTATTGCATTTTATAATATTTTATTCTTATTTGCTATAATTATACAAACCTTGAACTTGGTTAATACATATGAAACAGCTGTGTAGGCAGACATAAGTGCATTAAACTCACGCCACACAGCTGGAAAAGGTTTTACCAATTATTTTATTTATATAAATAAGGATGCAACACCAAAAATAGTTGCTGGTTTTCCACCGGTGTTATTTTAACCTTTTTTATATTTAAACTTCTGCCAAAATGTGTCGCTAAAATATGAAGATTTAGGTGAGCTAGACTGATTTTAAAATATGTACCTCAATAATCTCATTATTTCGACTGCATTGATAAAATTTTTAAACAGTTTTTTTCTAGGCCTTTTAAGCTTTAACACTTCTATCATCTGAGGTGATTTTTTTAGAAAAAGTAATTTTAAAAACTAATGTTATTTATAAAAACCTCGATTTTTGTAGGCATTTTCAAATGGGACCAGATAGGGTTGCCAGATTGGCTTTTTTATCTTCATCATTTTTACGTATTTTCGTAGTGACTTTTTTGAGTGCAGTGGAGAGAGAATTTTTCAATTGATTTTTTATCGTTTTTTTTTNTTATATATTTTCACTCACGCTCACAAGTTGTAACAAGTGCCCAAGTAATTAGAACGAAAAACAAAATATGTAAAATTTTACGATATTTTGACTGCTCATCTGTCTCCATATTCGTATCCCTTACGATTGATGAATATTTTCTTGGAATTATCGTTTGAATGAGGATCGCGCTGAGTAGCTGTAAAGAAGGTGGTATGAACAATTTTTTTTTTTTACAAATATTTGCTCATATCTTTGCAGGCGGGCGCAGCATCCGAGTGTGCTTGTGCTTGGCGTATCGACAAAAGATGCTTGGCTTAATTCCAGCTGGTCAAAACAAAAATAACACGTGAAAAATTAAAGCAGAAGCTCGGCCTAAGCGCTGGACAAAAATGTTTACACTTTTATTGCATTTTATAATATTTTATTCTTATTTGCTATAATTATACAAACCTTGAACTTGGTTAATACATATGAAACAGCTGTGTAGGCAGACATAAGTGCATTAAACTCACGCCACACAGCTGGAAAAGGTTTTACCAATTATTTTATTTATATAAATAAGGATGCAACACCAAAAATAGTTGCTGGTTTTCCACCGGTGTTATTTTAACCTTTTTTATATTTAAACTTCTGCCAAAATGTGTCGCTAAAATATGAAGATTTAGGTGAGCTAGACTGATTTTAAAATATGTACCTCAAAAATCTCATTATTTCGACTGCATTGATAAAATTTTTAAACAGTTTTTTTCTAGGCCTTTTAAGCTTTAACACTTCTATCATCTGAGGTGATTTTTTTAGAAAAAGTAATTTTAAAAACTAATGTTATTTATAAAAACCTCGATTTTTGTAGGCATTTTCAAATGGGACCAGATAGGGTTGCCAGATTGGCTTTTTTATCTTCATCATTTTTACGTATTTTCGTAGTGACTTTTTTGAGTGCAGTGGAGAGAGAATTTTTCAATTGATTTTTTATCGTTTTTTTTTATCAAATTTTCTTTTTTTGTTAATTTAATTTTTGCTTAATTTTTAGACCTTATTAAAAAAAAAATATATATATATGTATATGTATGCATTTATTATAGTTTCATTAATTTTTTTAGTAACTTATTTTATTTACTTATTTTTATCTTATTTTTCTTTTCTTAATTAAATCATTTTATTGTTTTAAAAAGAAGAATTTTTTTTTATAATTTCATTTAATTTTTAGAAATTTATATTTCCACTTCTAAGTAAATTTTGTGTTCGTTATTTTGTCAAATTTTCTATTCATTCGTAGATTTTATTCTCTTAAAATTCAACAACTTTATTAAGCTTGAGGCCGTTTTATATGAAAAATGTTATTTATTGAAAAAGAATACTATCTTTTTAACTTTATTTAATATATACGAACTTATTTTAGCTTTTCTTCGTGCCTTTGTTTTACTTTTTATTTAATTTTGAGATTATATTTAAGACAGTTTTTTTATTTAATTTAATTTTTAGGCACCTATTTTATTTATTTTTTTTAATTCTCTTCATTTTTAGATTTTATTGTTAAAAAAATATATATGTATATTTAATTCAAATTAAATTTATTTTTAGGGAGCTTTTTTTTCTTTAGCAAAATTTTTTGCTTTTGTTATTTTATGGCCTTATAACAATTATATTAAACAATTTTATTGAGCTTGAGACCGCTTTTAATAAAGATTATTTTTGGAAAAAAGTCAGCAATTTAAATTTTGGTAAAAGTTATAGCTGCCATTTCGGAGATCACCACATTTCCCTATCAGACTTCTTTCACTGGGACTCGATCCAACGACTCCAGCGCCCAAAGCCAATAGACTACCCACTAANAAAACAAAAAAAGCAATTTAAATTTTGGTAAAAGTTATAGCTGCCATTTCGGAGATCACCACATTTCCCTATCAGACTTCTTTCACTGGGACTCGATCCAACGACTCCAGCGCCCAAAGCCAATAGACTACCCACTAAGCTAAGTTCGCTACGTTTTCTCATGTGCTAAACCAACTACAATCAAGTGCAGCTATTCCGCTGCAATTAACACTCGATCATGCGGTTGTTGTTTTTGTTGGTTTTTGTATAATAATTATATTTTTAGAATGTTTAACTTTTTAGGGTGCTCGTCCTGATCAAACCCGAGTGTGTGGAACTCAGCTCTAACAACTTTTTTTTCTAACCTACAACAACCTATTCCGTTTGTCGTTTAAATACATATCTTTATCGCGATTTCGCTGCAAAATCCGTTCATTGGTGTCTGCAAGTTAAAATAATTGGCTCTTTTACTAGGTTTCAGAAAAACATTTCTTTTGGGTCATTCCTGGTTTTTCATGCTTCCAAAAAATTACTGGGTGATTCCAGAGTTTCAATTCAAAGTGGCGACAATTAAGTAATCATGGTCAATGGTGGTTTTTCTTCAAAATTGAATGCTCTACAAAAGTGTCCATTGCGGCGTAACTCTGACTCCCACCAGCGAGGTAGTACGGGTCAAAGGGAGTCACAAAAAAATAAAATAAATAAATAGTCGCCGAATAAAACGCACCCCAATGTATATACATATGTATATCTAGCAATATTTTAAAAATTACGAATTCTTTCAACAACCAGCCACGCCTACAAAATTAAGTAGCACTTGTGTCATGCACAAGTCACAAAGTAATCGAGTTAGTCAAAATTAAGGGTATGTAACAGCAACCGTTCACCCCCTAATCGAAATCGAAATGCGAAAACCGGCAAATCAAATAGCTACCCTCACTTCACCGAGTCACCGTTAATAGAGAATTAAAAGCGAAAAGAAGTAACAATAATTGTGGGTTGCACTTGTCAAATTATTTGCCACTTTAAAAGCGGGGCGGTAAATTGTACCTATATAAATGATTTTATACCTGCATACATACATACATGTATGTTTAAACATACAAATGCATCTAACTATGATCTGATTTATAAATGCTACAGTGTATTTTCCGCTAACTTTATCCTATGATTTTCGCAATTTTCTGCCAAGCTGCAATCAAGTCGATTAAATTAAGGGTGAAATATTGATGAAGATAATTCGGACAAAATTAATTGACACTTTTAGGGTTAAAGTGAGATTTCAAAGCACATATATATGCACATGTATTAATACTAGTATGTTATTACAAGATATTAATGATTACAAGTTAAATAATGCTGAGAAGTTAAAACGAGCCTAAAAGCATGCAATCAAATTCGATTGCTTATGATTGCTATTAATATTAACCCTAAAGCAGACACCATGAGAAAGGAATGTATGTACATGTGAAACACGTGCGAAAATAGTTTGGCTACAGCTGTACTTTGCCGCTTTTTATGGCTGATAATAGCAGTGATGGAAAAGTAGGCACAATAGTGCCATTTTTAGCACATTCATTCTCAGAGGCACTTTTAGCACAATTCATCCTGTTTTGGCACAATCATAAAATATAGAAATTTAGTATAAAATGCCAATATATATATAACAAAAAATCACGTAGTACATTATATATTAAAAAATTACTAAATGGAACATTAAAAGCCGTGAGAAATATTGGCAAAACGCTTAATTTTAAATATTGTGAATACGCAGCACAATCTTTAAATTCAGAATTTTTAGAAAGATTCTAAGATTGTAGTTTTACAGTCCATTAAACAAAAGTGCAAGTTTCTACAAAATCCCGTTGATTTTTAATATTTTTTTTTTTTGCTGATGGTGGCATACATTTTTATCCATTTTAAAAATTCAGTAGTGGTACTGATCCTACAGTATTGTATTCTTAATAAAAAAAAATACTTTAGGTGCGCTGCTTACAATTAAATTAAAAGATAAAGGTTCTTTAAAATTATCAGATGTTTTATTAATAGATACTTAATAGCACGTTAAGTTGTCATTTTTTTCAATTTCTTATTTTCGTATATAATTTTGTTTTCCTTAATTTTACGATTTAAAAAACTAATTCTGAAAAATGTTCTCCACAAAAAAAAATCGCTTTATAACCTTTCGATCCAAATTAACATTCAAATTGCTCATAACTTTTTGCAAAATATTTGGCTCAGTTTGATAAAAACTGTGTTTAAATCTTCCAAAATATTAAAAAAAAACTGGAATTTGGTTATAAAGTCCCCCCTCTGATAAGCAGTTTTCGTATGTATAATTTAGATCTTGGTTTTCATGTGTTCTATGGCCAAATTCCGACAACCCCATCTTAAATATTATATATCCTGCAAAATTTTCATTCCCATCAAATTCCACATCTCCGAGTGGCCTTATGAATTCTTCGACCTCATGTTCCTCTGAAAGCTTTTTAAAAAGTTAAAAAAAAAAAAATTTAACAGCTGCAATGCAAATATTTTACCTCGACAATTTCTCATCAAGCTGGATTAGATCGTCGCTTGAGGCCCTCAACATTTGCTTGCTCACATAAAATATTTTCGTTTCGTTCTAGAACAGACCAAGCATACACTTAGTTTGGAATTAATAATTGATATCAACAACAACTTTTAAAGGAGTTCAGGAAAAAGTTACCTAGTAGGTAGAGTGGTAAAGGTAGTGGTAAAGGGTGATCATGTAGCCCTCCTTTTGCCCGTATCGCACTAAAAAATTTTCAACGCAGTCCTGGTTTAACTTGCTTGTTAGAATATAAATCATGCAATAATTTTCTTGAGGTAGTTATGCAAAATTGGTAGTGCGTTATTTACTTGCAGGATTGCCCTTTGAAAAGGTATAAGTTTTCCACGGGGAGGGAACAAATTTTGCACTATATGGCTCATTTCCTCTAGCACAGAATTTCGCTGCAAAAGTGATAGGCCATATGCTTTGCTTTCGCAACTCCTGGCTAAACCAAGTTGGGCGCACCGTTTTAGAGCCGAAGCAGTAGTATGCGAAAAAAGTTTAGTGGCGTAGTTTACTTTTTGTCGCGCTGTTAAATAAAAAAACATACGGAAATATACTTTCAACATATTTCACTACCATGGTTTTTACCACGATTGAAAGAATACAAAGGTTGCGCCGATCTCGGACCGCTATTCCTCTCTTAACGAATTTGACAGAATCGTTGTTTGCATGACACTGGTGCAACTTGTTTACGTTTTCCTTGCAACATTTTTTCTTCTTCTTCCATTCTTGCTCGCGTTTTGGCATTTCTCTCTCGCAATTGCACCAGTGTGACGTCACACACAAGTTATTCTCAAAAATCCTCTCCGATCGGCGCAATCTTGTATTCTATCATTCTTGGGTTTTTACGATGTTATCTATTTTCGCCTTCTGTTATGTAGTCTTTTTACTGTGAAAGTTGAAAATTAGGCAAAGATTTTCATAATTGATCCTACTTAATTGGGGCCTTCTAACCGGAAGTAATCTAGGAGAACGTGGGACATTATTGAGTTTAGAAGACTCCAATAAAGTACGATTAACTATCAAAACATTTTGCCACAAAAAAATTCAAAATCCGAGGACAGTGCACTCAATAAGGAAACAAAATATATAATATCGTTCTCAAACCCATTATGTTTTATACCAGCGCCTTTTACATTTAACATTACCATTGATAGATAAATCGGCGTCGCATAGAGAAATAAGTTCGGTGGTGGTTTCTTTTGTCAGGAAAGTCGTATTAAAAAGGAAGCCATCATCAACAAAGTGATTTCGAAGTAATTTAATTAAATGCGGCTCATCAGCGAAAACGAAAGTTAGTTTGGTCTCATCAGAAGGATGCTTGAAAAAAGGTTCCTGCGTAGTAACTTGCATCGAACTCCATACTTTTTGGTTATCAGGACCCAAATCACTGACGGCTGCTTTGTTAGATAACGAGCAACACTTTCGTAAAAAATAATAAACATTAATACTAAAAATTAAATAATCGAGAGGAATAGCTTCCCTATTTATATTTTCGCCACTGTATCTACAGCTTATACTTTTTATATCCATGTTTTTTTCGAGAAATTAATATAATTTTTTATATTTTTAATATAATAGAATCGTTCCATTAAAAAACAAAAACAACAAAGAATTATAAAGACCTTAAAAGAATTTAGACAACATAGCGCGAGAGCACTAGTTTGACAGAATAACACATAACCAAAGACACTTATTCAAAAATATTCAGCGGGACAATTTCCTCAAAATCGGTTCTGTCCCGCCAAAAGCGGTACGAATGGTCACCGTAATATGATATACATATGTATATATTATATTATTTTTAATATCTTTTTTTTGCTGAAGTCTAGAAAAAAGTAGTCTGATGGGGAGATGTGGTGATCTCCGAAATAGCTGCTATAACTTCTACCACTTAGACTTTGTTGCTTTTTCAATTTTTCCTAATAAACAATCGTGGTACAAAGCTCAATAAAAATCTTAAAAATAAAATGTTAATAACATTGACAAATATATTATATTATGATTTGCTTTTGTGTTTTTAGAATTCAGTGATAATAAAAAGTAAAAGTAAAAGTAGTTTTTCGGAAAGTGTACTGATTTTGCTGGAAGAGGAAAAATTTTAGTGCCGTTCTATATATACACGGTAAAAAATTTGGGTTAAATTTTTAAACTGAGCTGGGGCTACTGTTTTTTTAATCTTTTATAGTCTACTTTTCGAACCAGTCAGTACTTTTTAGCATTTTTAATATATTCTGGTTTAAATTTTAGTGCAAGCAGCCGAGAAAAGTCCCAAACCAAAACTCAACCCAATTTTGTTCAAAATCTAAACCGAAATAAAATTTTGTAATAATTATTTTAAACCCAACATATGTGTTCTCTTCTTTTTTAATCTTGGAAGCTTTGTATTTGAAACTAAATTTAGTTTGGTCATATATGTACATACATATGTAGATCAAAAAGTTTAAAATTAAAACCGAAATTTTTAACCGTGTAGCTACACATATTTTCCACTCTTTTGTGTTCCGGCGGATATAAAAAAAATGTTTTGGATTATTAAAAAAGATTACTACTTTTAATTTTTTTTAAATATATAAAATGTTTGAAAGCGAGGACGGACTCAAGGTTAGTGCGAATGTGCTCGAACAGTTGCAGGAGTGGAATTTAATTCCTAAATGAAAGGCAATATTTATGCGCTCAGAGCCGATGCGCAGAAAATGTTGGAGTGCACTGCATCATCTGATGGATTCGTTTTGAGGTAAGTTTATCGTGCTGTAAAATCTCGGAGTCTGGAAAGAAAGTGCGGACGTGTAATGAGCAAATTTCGATAAGAAAAAAAATTAAGTGCGCCTGGGTCACACTGGAGAAGTGAGATGTACGTTATATATCTATTTTGTCTTATAACTAATATATGTACATACATCTGCCTTTGCTTAAGGTTTTATTTTTTGTATTTTTATACCCGAGCGCACTTGTGCACAAGGGTATATTAATTTTGTTCACATAACGGTTGTTTGTAACAGCCAAAATGAATCGAGATATTGAAAATTTGTGCTTGCAACAATTCTTTACCAAGAAATACGTTTATGGCAAAATTTTGGAAAATGGGGGTGGCACCGCCCACTTATGATCACATATATGTATATCGGTAACCGTTCTACCAATTTGTACCAAACTCGGTATTTTTATTGCACTTGCCACATAAAAGCAAAACGTTGAAAATTATTGATATCGAACTAAAATTACGGCCGCTTTTCATATAACGGTAAATTTCAGAAATGCTTGAAACTGCAACATTTCGAAATTTAAGGACGCTAATTTACTCAAAATTGATACACCCCGGCTTACCATCTAGCGGTAGGTTTCGGAATGGTGAAAAAACATATCATCGTTTAAAGTACAAAACCGCGTATCGTCATTCTGCAAAGCCGCGTAACTGACATTGGCTGCCAAAAATTGGATTTGCTCACACAAGCTCTTGGCTCAATCCTTATCCATTCATCCTGAAATATACTAGCCATAAATGCGATTGCTTTATAAAAAAGAGAACCATTTTGAAATATTAGTGTTTTTACGCTCTAGAAAAAAGTATCTACAACTTCACATACGCGGTTTAGCATTTTGTTGATACGCGGTTTTGAACTTTGAACGACGATATATTTAATACATGCGCCGGGTATTTAATGTTCGGCTCCGCCCGAATTTAGACTTTCTCACTTGTTTCTATCTAGATCCCTCTACCCCTGTTCGTTCTAATTACAGTGATGTTATTTTGTTTTCCTTTCTCTTCATTTTTATCTTTATACTCTATCGATAACAAAATCAACAGTAACATCCAACAAAATATCGATAACAAAACCGATAAAAATATCGATAACAAATTCGATCAAAATTTCGATAGCACAATCGATAATAACATTGATAGCAAAACCGATTAGAAAAACGATAAAAATATCGACAACAAAATCGATAAAAACATCAATAACAAAATCGATTAAAATATCGATAACAAAATCAATAAATAATCAGCAACCAAATCAATAAAAAGGTCAATATCAAAATCCATAACAAAATCGATAACAAAATCGATAACAAAATCAATAAATCCTCTATAACAAAATCGATAACAAAGTCGATAAAAAATCCATAACAAAATCGATAGCAAAATTGCTAAATAATCGACAACAAAATCGATAAATAATCGATAATAAAATTTATAAAAGATCGATAAACCGACGTCAAGTTTGATACAAATCTCAATAGCAAAATCGATAAAAATCGATAATAATATTTGGTAGCAAAATCGATTAGAAAATCAACAAAAATATCTATAAAAAATCGGTACTAACAGCGATAACAAAGTCGATAAAAATATCGATAACAAAATCGATAAATGTATCGATCAAAAAAATCGATAAAAATATCGAAACAAAATCGATAAATAATCGATAACAACAGCGACAACAATATCGATAAAAAAAATTATAAAAATATCGATAACAAATTCGGTAAAAAAATCAATAACAACATCGTTAACAAAACCGATAACAATATCGATAAAGGATATCGATATGAAAATCTTTAAAAATATCATTACAAAATCGATAAAAATATCGCTTTTTATATCGATAAGTTCCGAAAATATCGATGGCAAAATCGATAACAATATCGATAACAAAATAGAAAAAAGTATCGATAACAAAACCGATAAAAATATCGATTGTTATATCGATATGTCCCGAGAATCCTGAAATTCCCAAAATAATTCTCAGATTGAGTCTATGTGTCTCTATCTATATCCTTTTCTCTATAATTACCTTTATTTTAATCTTTCTTCCTCTATCTTGATGTTTACTTTTATCGGTATCCTCATCCTCATCTTTTTCGTTATATTTAACTTTGATTTCAATTTTGTGTTTATCATTTTCTTCATCTACATATTTCCCTTCACCTTTGCCCTTATATACATGAAAACTTTAGTAGGTCATAAAACAAACAAAAATACGAGCTAACTATTACAAAGCCATCCAGTGTTTTATTACTGTGCCCAATCGTGTGACATTGCCTTTACGATAAAATCGAAAATAGGGCTCGATATACATGCATACATAGTATGTACATATGTACATACAGTGCCGAACAGAAGTATTGGCACGGTGAATTTTTCGCAATATATGCAAAGTTTTTTATTCTAATTTATTTTCGATAATTTTTTATAAAAATATTGTTCATTCTACACCAGAAATCATAATAACAAAATCTCTAAACATTGTGCAAAACTCAGGAAAATTATTTAAATTTGCACACTAATTTGCAACTTTTTCAGATTCAGATTCTTTAGAAAAATTCTAAGTATGCAGTTTTATAGCCCATCCATTTTTATTATATCAAAGTGCAAGTTTAAAGTAGCCAGAAAATCGCATTGATTTTTGGTAATTTTTTTCACGCAAATTCTTCCATACAAAGTAATTCGACAATTATTTTTTGTATGGAGAAAATGAGCAACACCTTCCACTAAAAAATTTGCCAAAAATCAACGCGATTTCCTAAGAACTTTAAACTCGCATTTTGTCATACTAAAATTGAATGGATTATAAAACTGCATAATTACACTTTTTCTACAAAATCTGAATAAAAAGTTGCAAATTAGTGTGCAAATTGAATGAATTTTCTGCTGTAAAATGAACTAAATTTTTATAAAAAATTATCGAAAATAAATTAGAAAAAAAAACTTTGCATATATGGCGAAAAATTCACTGTGCCAATACTTTTGTTCGACACTGTATGTATATGCACTCGTACATACATAAATAAGGTCGTCTTCGAGAGCTTACAATTTGACAAAATCATTTGTTGCAATCATGAACGGAAATTTATTTCAACATCAGACATGTCTGGAAACTAAATATTTAAGAATCATGGTTCTGCTGCGTGCTCGATTAATTTTTACGTGAAATAATTAAGACCCGATGATCTCACCTATATTTTTATGACAAAAAAACCGGCAATTTAGGTTAATGAGGTGGAATTTTCTGATACCTAAGTTAGTTTTAAAAATTTTCCTCAAAAATGAAGAACCTCTCAATTGAAGTGCCATAGATTTTAACAAATAATAAAGAAACCCGATTAGCGCAAAACAACAGATTGTTCTTTAATCTGTTAATTATAGGTATGTATTTAATTCGAATATTTTGAATACATATAAAAATTCATTATAAAACAGCAAATGAAAATATGATTATTTGGTGTGACGTACAAGTTTAACTATGTAGACAGCCATTCGCCAAAATAGAATAGCTCCGTATAATTAGCATTTATTAGTTCGAATATAAACAATCTGCTTTATATTAAGATTTTAAATGCTAACAGACACTTATGTCCGGCTTTTAAGGTTTGTCGAAAATTTATTTTCAAAAATTTCCTAACAGATATATGTAACAGCAGCGCTCTATAAACATTAAAATATATTTGGGCGCAAACTTTTTGCTATTGCGTTCTAAAGGGCGAGGGCTACTAGAAAATAAGCTTTTTTTTTGGTTGTTGTTCGAATCAATAATCGAACCTAGCTACGTCACAGCACTCTTTAGTCCGACAAATTTAATAAAGCAATATCGTCTTAAAAAATTTTCTGTGGAATTACCGCGATTGTACTGCTGGAATTTTCCCAGTAAGTTGACCTTCCACTTTAGAGAACAGAGTGCTCTTATAGATCCGCTATAAAGGCAGTCCACCTTTGGCCGTATCGACAATAGACTCATGGCCGTTAACTGGAAATCGGCCTGTTTTTTCGGTCCTTCGGAGATCCGTGTAGAATAGTATATCCGTCTATAAGTTGACAAAAAAAAATTAGATGTGCTTGGAACCCAGGTGTCGAGAAAATCGATCGAGAGGTGGTCATAACGGACGTGTCAAGAACAGAAGTGGTTTCAGACTACATTTAAAAATAAG
>NW_016159526.1:15519-20275 GCF_001687245.7 Rhagoletis zephyria
AGTTTCAACCGGCTAAAACTGCGTTTGCTTCTTTTTTAAAGTTTCTTATTTAAAAGTTGAAACTTTGATGAAAATATAAAATTTGATGTGCAGTTTATATGGTTTTGGTTTATTGAAAAAAAAATTTAACTCGAAAAACATTATGCATATTTAAAAAAAAATCAGCACGTTGTAACTTGTTTGAATCACTGATCACTGAGATCAGCCAATCAAATGCCAGCCAGCCGTTCAATTTAAACTCAGTGTACTTAAACTAAGTTTAAACTGGCCCTTAATGTCTGGTTAACATAATTTGCGGTTTAACATCGTTATCGACGTCTTCCACTCCATGCATACAACAGGGAGTCGTTAACGTCGATAACGATGTTTAACCTGTAGTTGGTGTTATCCAGATATTGAGTAACCGGCTCCTAGTATCCAGAGCTTATCCCGGTTTGGTTGACATTAGCTTTTAATTAGTAGGAAGCCAGCAGACCGCAGACCGGTTTATCCACAAGTTCACACCTTTTTCTCACACTCTTTTATCGTAGGTTCTTTTTTACCACTGATACGTTTGCTATTCATTCGATAAAACTTGAAGCTGGTTTGGCTACTTATCAGAAAATAAACAAATCACACAATGCGAGCAAGAGAACACCGGAGAGATGCATAGTGCACAACATACCCTCTAGGCTGAAGTAAGAAGTTTCGCGTATTTATTTTTCTCTCGTAGTATTTTATTGGATAAAAGTGGGAAACTTTTTTTCAGCTGCAGAGGGATGATTTTCTTTAACTACGTATCACACATTTAATAACATAAGGAGTATTTCAAAATTTCAATTTTGTGGGAAAACGCAATCAAAGTTTTATCAATTCATATAGTTGGTATAGAAAAAGACAGATGGAAAGGCACATATCTTCGCCATATTTGGAAAGTTTGGTTATCTGTCATTAAGGCCATAAAGACATACCGCACAACTGTGTTGCAAATAACCCAGCAAGGAAAGGGGCCTTACTGTTTGCAATCAGTACAGCTCGTAATGCGGGCATTCCGCTAGCTTCCTGCAAGTTGATCCGCGGAGCCTACGTGCAGGATAGCAAGACATATCTGGCCTTAGCTGGATAAGCGTAGATCTCGTCCTCTCCTCCGCTTGGAGCGACCACCGCTCCGACATGTATTTGGTGTTCTCACCGACGTTGCCTGAGGGAACCCACGCTGCTAGAATGGTTTGCAGTCAAAGGACTACTGTCGTAGCTGCCATAATAAGGAACAAATCGAAAGCGTAGAACACTATTTATCTATACCACTGTCTCGCTTTGGCTAGGGGGCGTTGACGCTCGTTCCTTCAATATTCTTTTGAATGTCTGGCTGAACTGGATTCAGGCAATATCCACGACTTTCTGCAATTTATCAGAGCTACGAAGTGGTTCCATTTCTAAGGTAAGAGGAGCAATAACAAGTCTCTAATATGGCATCACAACGTGGCCTAAGTGTGCATTTTTCCTGTGCGAGATGAGGGCAGCCAGGATAACCCAACCCAACATAACCTAAAACGGCAAACTATTTAGTTTCAAATAACTATGTTATTTAACAATGAATATCAGAAGTGTACCACATTAGCCCCTTTGCTTTTATGTAATAATAATGTTACGATTATCCTTGAAACCTCGTCCGGATTTCCCAAATCTCTCGGTTCGTATGCTGGATTGTTAAATAAATGCTAACGATGACCAAATTGTAGTACAATTAACTTTATTGTACAACAATAATTTACAATACTTGCTAATACAGTAAAAACACTTTACAATACTTGTTAAAGCAAAACAACGCTTTACTACTTGTTAACACAATTAAACTTTAGCTTGCTTATTCGCAACTCACTCTCCGCTCACTTTACTTGTAGCTTGCTGACTTGTAACTCCTAACTAACTCACCTCGCTGGGCGGCGCCCTTATATACCTGCGCTGGCACTTATGGCAACCTAGAACATTCTGAAGTTCTCATTCTCTTTCTCTCGCTGTTCGCAGTGTTCATCCAACTTGACCTTTCTCTTTGTGGAACATTCTACGTCATTCCTCGAACATTCTGCTTATTTCTCGTTGTTCGCTTTGTGTTGCCGCAGTATTCGCCACAATAATAAATGGATAGAATATACATTTGTTAGTGTCTGGTTCTAATATGAATTTAATTCGTTTATTTCTTTCTGCGTTATGCCTACGGTAACCCCTGTCCTTTATAATTTTTTTAAAAATAAAAGACGCGTTGTGTACATTATTTCTTAAACTGTCCTTTAAATCGGCTCTGCATTTTTCAGAGGTAAATTTTTAAACGCAGAATGTCCCTCATAAAATATAATGGAAACCTGCGCCAGTTTGTTTCGCACCCCACTTAAGGGGTTCTATTTAATCGGTAATCTTTGTACAATCTATAAAACATAGTGAAAGTTGTGCCCAGGATCGTGTTGTACGCTGAGTTTCCAGTTCCACTGAAAGAGAACAATAAACCCCCTGATGCAGAGTGGTTCAAAACTGGCATTTATTGTTCGTAATTCACTGGAGCCTTAATTTTTTAATTAATTTGATTATTTTTTTATGAAAGCTTACGATATTTGCAAGAGACTAGTTGAGCGTGATTTCTGAACTTTCATTTGAATATATTAAATTTTTTAGTGCAATATGCAGATAAAGAAGCAATTTTGAAGAAAATGTATTATCCTGTTCCAGTTAATAAATAATGCATAAAAACACACTAGTTGAAAACAATGGTATGGTTCTTCCAAACAATCAAAAAAAATACACGAAAAAATTTTGAAATGTTATAAAAAAAATTTGACCAACAAAAAATTTTTTTTTTTGGTTTTTGAAAAAAATATTTTGAGCCACTGTGTTCCGGTATTCGTCGTGCAGTCCTTGAAAAGAATTTGGTTTAATTTTTCGCTACAGCAGGGGAACTTGTACAATTAAATGATATAATTAACTGGTAAATATTTGATTTAAATTACGATATGGGTACGGTACTTTTCTCATACAAGTTGTATGTACGTATTCCCAACTCATTTGAAAAAAAAATGTCCTTTATTTTACGTTGGTTAATATGGTCATCGTAGTTATGCCAAACCATATTTGTTTTTGTTTCTTAAAAAGAACCTTAAAAAATTCCAATTTTGGAAAAATATTTCTTTTAGCAATTAAATCAAACCTTTACCTTTTTTTCCATTTATAATTAACCGACTTCACAAACAGGAAGAAGGTTATCAATTCGTCGGAATATTTTTTTTTTCTTTTTTACATGTATGTATGTTACCGCATAACTTTGGACCACGTTAAACTATTTCTATTATTCTTTTTTTTTGAGGAAGGGCACAGGTGGTCTCATACTAATTTTGTTTAGATCGGATAATTGGTGAAGAAATTCGCGGTACACCTAAATTTTTTTTTATGAGAGTTGAAATCGCTTTTGTTTTTTACTTAAAAATTACTTGTAATGTAAAAGGTTTTCTCACATAGCAAACAGTTTGGGAAATAAGCGAGTGTACCAGATTACCCGCCAATACCACATTACACTTAAATTGATTAGCTTTTGTTATTTTCTCATATATGTACATAATAGTTATGTCCCCGTATAAAATTTAAAATTTGTCATAGCCCTAAGTTTTCCTACAGGGTATTTGGTACTGATAAAGTTTGTGTGTGTGTTTGTTATATATATAGTCTGTATGTATGTTTATGTATAAACTATCAGTTTGTTTTTATTTATTTATTTATTTATTTATTTATTTAGTCTACAGAAAAATTTTTTCTTACAGACAGTTGAGATAAAAAGATTTAGAATATTTAAGTATGTGTGATACATTACAGAGTGAAATAATTATAAATATTAACTTGTAAAGATAACAATGATATTCANTATTTTATTATTTACATATTTTTTTTTTTGTCTGTGGTCTGTGGTCTGTGCTATCACTGCGTGGAGCTCAACAAGTTATCACAAAACAAAAATCGAAAAAGAAACTTTTAATACAAATGTACTCATATATATATACGCTCCCGCAGAATAACTACACATTTACTCATGTCCATGCATATAAACATTTGTCTTTATTTATGTATATATTAATATAATTTTGCCTCGATTTTTCCACACTTCGTTTTCGGCATTCAAACGTTTCAGTCTCAAAATAAAGTTCGTGCGCAGTGAACGCAAATAGTAGCTAAGTGGATAAGCAGGCAGTGCCAGTTGCAACTTTTAGTCAGTAGTTGCTAAAAAAATAAATATATATATTTTTTTCTTTTAAAAGCCGAACGTGGTCATAATTTAAATGTAAGTCCACCAGATTAAAAAAAAAAAAATAACAAACAACATTTTCTAAATCTGTTCAACATCATAAGCCGGTACTTACGAATAAAAAAGGTGAAATAATTGGGTGCAAAAAGTTTAGTGAAGTCTTACATCAGTCGAGTGCATAGCAAAACATTTAGTTCCAGATATGTACATATCTATGCATATACATACATCTGTATGTACGTAAATACATACTCGCAACGCTAGTGTTTTTCACATTTATCAGTGAGAAGGAAAAGTGAAAGTAATTTCCACATTATTTTCGAATTATTTTGATCAATCTTATTAGGGAAAATGTATTTTGAGTAAAATAAAAAAGGAAAAAAAAAAGTATAGAAGAAATTAAATATATACCTATGATATAAAATACAAATAGATAACAAAAAATATTAAATTTGGCAAATAAAAGAAATATAGCATAGAAAGTAAAAAATA
>NW_016159526.1:21095-21822 GCF_001687245.7 Rhagoletis zephyria
CCCCATTTTCTAGGATGACATTTTTACCCCCAATACAAAAATTGGACCAATCTAATGTACATATGAAGGTGATCCTTAAAATTTCAACATTAAGGTCCTGTTCTACGTACAAAATAAATACAGCTACGAAAGTTTGAAAATTTAAAAAATTTTGGATTTGAAAAAATTTTAATTTTTTATAAATCCCCAAAAAAAGTGTTGACTTTGACCAGCTTCGCGTGTTGAGACATTTCCATTTAAATTCGTAAACTCGCTGAGTTATAGCTGGACAAAGTCAAATTTTTTTAAATATTTGCGATTTAAAAAAACTTCAACTTTGCTAGCACCACTATTTTTTTTTTACTTTTGGAATTTTCATAGATGCCTTTATTTTTACGAGAACAAAATAAAAGCGGGCACAATGATTTTCATATTTTAAAGGACTGCCCTATGTATGTATATATGTTTATAAAAGTAAACTAAAAGTACAGGGCAAATTAAGTTCAAATAGTAAAAAATAAAGCATAGACAGACGGCAGCGTTATTCTAGGTTAACGGCGCAGTTGATTCGATCAAAATTGTGCCTTGACAGGCGGCAGTTATGCGGATTAAGCGAGCGGCGAGGTCGTGGGTGCGAGTCCCACGGCCAGCTGAATTTTCATTCATTTTTTTTTAGTTATTTCAAATTTAACTTTTATTTTTATAACGTACTTACAGTTGCTGAGGAAAAAAAATTTGATTAACTAAT
>NW_016159526.1:21847-56561 GCF_001687245.7 Rhagoletis zephyria
ACTTGAAATTTACTTAAAAACGTCAACCAGCGAAATGTAATTTTTTATTTTTCCTTACACACGCTCATTTTTATTTTTACTCTCCCGAAAACTTTGACTTTTGTAGGTTTGATGTCAATTTGGCTTCTACCTGTTTTTATTGTACCATGGTTTCTTATAAGATTTTTTTTCCTGGCGGAATTAAATTTGCAAGTTTGCCATTGCCCATTGAGGTATGGCCTATAATGTAAAAAATTTGATGTTGCCGCGATCCCTTGTAAAGGCATTGACAGACCTTAGCGTTGATCCGGATTTACTCGTTAATTCGCGTTAATTCATCTCTGGAACTAGCAGCTGTTGATTAGGAAAAATAAGACGATTCGGATTAAGTCCTGCGGCTAATCCTCAAAATTAATGCGGATAAGGAACATTTGCGATGAAAACTCAGGCCAAAACGTCCAGCTGTGAATGAAAAATAAACGAAGCAAACAAAGCAAGTGATTTTGGCGTCCGCGGTAGCCTAGCGCTCAGATTCGATCCTCGGTCCGATTGGCATTCAACAGTTTTTGATGTGCAAACATCGTAGCTCTCGGTATGGGTAAAATTTGCGTTAATCCAGAAGGAAATCTGTAGTTGTTTCTTGCATGTAAAAATGAACATTTATGGCCTAATTCAGGGCTATTTCAGAGCCACTTCGGTATTACATAGTTCACGTCTAATTTAGGACCATTTCAGAACCGTTTCTGGAACGGTTCAGGACTACTTAAAGCTATTTAAGGACTAGTTGACGACTCTGGTCCATTTGAGAGTTAAGGACTAGTTTAGGGTTAGTTCAGGCATTTTCGGGACTGGTTCACAGGGTCCACTCTGTATTGCGATTCGAAAAGCAAGTCATTCGTATTCGGATACTTGGTACTATGAATTTGTCTAGTCCGTGTCGCGTTTCGAATCGCATTAGATTCGAATCGCAATAAGAGTAGACCCCAGGACTACTTCAGGACCATTTCGGGACCATTTACGGATTAGTTTCGGCATTATTTGGTCCGTTTCTAGATCTGTTTACTATTTAAGTACCATTTCGGAGCTAATGGAGACTAATTCACGACTCTGGCCCTTTTGCGACTTATTCAGGGGATCTACTATGTATTGCAATTCGAAAAGCAAATGATTCGGATTCGAATACTTGGCGCTATGAATTTGTATTAGTCCGTGTCGCGTTTCGAATCGCATTGACTACTTTAAGAACATTTAGGTACTAACTCAGGCTTATTTTGAGGCTAGTTCGGGATAATTTTGGGGTTGATCGCGATTAGTCACGAATTGATCTTGAACTAGTCCTAAACTATTCCCGAAGTGGATACGGAAAAGTCATTTATTTGTCCTGAGAACCTGTTTAGGTATGTCACTGAATTGAACCGAATGTTTTGTCGTAGAAAAATGTTTACACATCCAATTAACCGACTTCAAAAAAAGGGAGGAGGTTATCAATTCGTCTGAATATTTTTTTTTTATGTAACTGTTAACCGTTTTTATAATTCTTTTTTTGCAAGGAAAGGTGGTACCTCTGAGATGGTCCCATAATAATGTGGTTTAGATCCGATCATTGGATCATGAAGAAATTAATAGGGTACTCTTTAAAGTTTTATATGAGACTCGAAATCGGTTTTTTTGTTAAATTGTTGGTTATTTTTTTAGCTTCATTTTATTTGTATATTTTATTTTACATTATTTTATTTTCTTTGGCTTTATTTTATTTCGCATTGTTTTTTTAAATTATTGCTACACGCCACCAAAGTGAATTAATACAAGGTGATATCGGTTGAGAAAAAACTCAAATATACCCACGTTCAAAACCCAAAAATACAACAAACCCATCATTTTCGCATTCAGAAGGACCGCGACGAATTATAGCAACACCACCTTGTATAAATTCGCCTTGTGCTGCACATTTTACAAGAGATACTTCTATTTCGGGTGTTCTTAGCTGGTTCTTTGCGACACCCTGTGTTGTCAGTGTTCCGGTGTTAAACTAAGGTGTATTAATACAAGGTGGTACCGGTTGGGGAAAAACAACTCAAGTATACCCAAGTTCAAAACCCAAAAATACAACAAACACATAATTTTCACATGCAGAAAGACCGCGGCTAATTTTAGCAACACCACCTTGTAAAAATTCGCCTTGTGCTGCAGATTTTAGAAGTTACATTTCTTTTGTGTGTTCTTTGCTGGTTCTTTGCGCCGCCCGGTGTTGTCAGTGTTCCGGTCAGTGTTGCCACGGAGAATTTTTTTTCCTACCAAAACTTCCTACCAAAAAAGTTTTTAATATTGCTTTTAATATCAAGTTTATTAAAAATGTAGATAACATAACATTTAGAAAAACTAAAACACAGCTAAGACAATAGAAACATATTAACTACGTATAACAATTCATTTTACTGTACAGACGTACACAAATGTTTGTCTCTTTACACATGCATATTATTATTATTATTATTATTACGTCGGAGATACACGCGCTGGGACCTAAGAAAATCTATTGTGCTTAACCCTAATTGTAATCACTCCAGCCTTATTCTGTTTAAGAAGTTAGGCACTTTGGAGGGCGCCATGCTTAAAATTTTGGATGAAGAAGACAATCGTTCCCCAAAGTGTATCAGTCTGCTGGGGTTTCTCCACCAGCTCACAAAAGACTAGGGACCATGCAAGTGCATTTGGGTTCCACGCTTTGCGAGACAGTCAGCTTTCGTTGCCTTCAAACCCTTCACGTCCCGGAACCCACCACAGCGTTACGTTATTGTGAGCTCCCACGTGGTTCAAAAAAGTTTACAGCTTTTCACTAGCCTGCTGCCGTTTTAAAATAGTCTAAGGCCTTTAACCTGCCTGACTATCCGACATAATATTTAATTTGGCCCCATTTGTCTTTCTACAAAGACTCCGATTGCGAAGACTTTCGCCTGGAATATAGTTGGGTAAGTGTAAATTGGTAGACTTTCTGGAACTTCGTTCCAAATTTGCCTGCCCCGGTACTCTCGTCGTCCATCTTTGATCCGTCTGGATACCATGCGTGGGACCTTTCGTCAATCATAGTTATTATCACTTCACTGCAGGTCCTTTCAGGAGTTGTGACCTTGTAGGGTTTGTAGAAGGATAACTCGGGATTATTCAGGAACGGCTTTAGAGCCTCCAAATGATCCCGAAGACCCGAAATTTTCTTGCTGATCATATTGGTCAGTCGTAGGGTGCTCCAGCAGGCCTCTTTTTCAAATAGAATAGACAAAAAACATAGCTCCTGTAGAGGCCACGTGGACCAGTCGGCGTGGCTTGCTAAAGGTGGAACCCGCCTTTACATGCGTAACTTTTGGTCACCAGTACCGCATATGTAACATTGGGTCTTACTACCATATTGAGGGCAGAATAGATCTCCTGGTCGCAGTGCATTCCTCAACTGAATACCTATCTACTACCATATTGAAAGACCAATAGGTTAGTTTTGGTGATATTCCTCAAGTCATGCAATGAAGTCCCTGTCAGGTAGACAATGGTGGACTCCACCGGTGAAATATTCGTGTAAACAAGATTGCTAAAATTTTTGGAGATACATATTATATATTTCTCGCAAATACCTATTATTGTCGCGGAACCTACCAAAATCGAATATAGCCTACCAACCTACCAAATGGAAAAAACCTACCAGTTTTGGTAGGAAAAGCTCATGTTTGGCAACACTGGTTCCGGTGTTGCTGGCGCCATTGCGTTACTGAGTTGTGAAAATCGGTATTGGCGCCAGTAACTCAGCTCTCGGTATCAGCGCAATGGCGCGGCGCCGCACTGTGTTACCCACGGCTAGTCGCCACACACGACGAACATATGCGCGGGCATGTTATGCTCGCAGTGCATGTTCGTCGTTTGTGGGGCGGCTAACGATCATGTTCGCCAAAAATCTAAAAACTTTGATTTTCAGTGAGCATGGTCGTCGTTTGTGGCGTGGTTAGCGACTGTGTTGATGCTTGCAGCGTGTACATCGGCGGATAAATGCATCCAAGCCATGTGCGTTAATTGAATTTTGGGTAAATGACGCTAAAGTACTATATTGGAATGTCTATACATACATACAAGAAAGAAAGGAGCAGATCAACTGAAGCCACGACTGTTGTCAATATTTGTTGCTTCGGCTCATCTGCTCTTTTGCCAGAGTGCCAGCCCACTTGCACTATTTGGTGAATACCACTAATATAAATAAATTAAGGTAGCACATGCATAACAAAGCTAAGTTAAAAACATTGCAATTGCATCATCCTTGCCTTTGCTACGCATCTTTACGCAAGATCACCGCTCCCTGTTTGTGGCAAACGACCGCGAGTATGTTGGCAAGCATGCTCTATTACATATTTCGTCATCCACCCACGAGTTGGAATCAGGTGCTGCTGCAGGAAAATGAAGAAAATTGATAATGGCCTCGTATATTTGGCATTTTAACAAACAAATCCGTTCTAAGTTTACACCCTTCCACCCACAAAAAAAATAATGCATATTGTAACATTTCTGGTTTATTTTGTTTATTTATACGTCATACACGCTGGCAACCCCATTGAAAGTTAATTGAAAAGTGCCGTTAGATGCGCCATTGCAAGAAGGGCGAAATTCGAATTAGATGCGTGTATAGTCGTAATTTCACAAGATTTATTTATTCATTTTTATCAAAACAAATTCGTTTAAAAAAATAGGAAGTAGCTGCATATGAAAAAATGGATTTAGATTTAGCAACTTGCCTTTTCACTGGGCTTTCAAGTGATAGCTTGCAGGACAAGCACATTATTTGGGATGATGGACGTTTCACAACAGCTACACAAAGAGTATTTGCAAAAGATGTGATAAAATTTGTGCGTCGCAAGGAACAATGCATACTTCCAAATCCTTTTGATATACCGGATGAATAGTAGGTGCACATATTAAATAACGCTTCCGTTTGACAATCTTCATTTACATTTTCTTAGCTTTTTGGAAGCTTTTCGTTTCAACAAATTGCTATACCAAGATTTCCTACTTGTTCTTTGTCTCCGCACATATTATCGCTCGGAAGTAGACTCTAATCGGATGCCACTTGATTTACGCGTGCTGGCTACGCTTACCTATTTGGCGTACGGTCATTTTGACGCTTTAAAACCTTTGGATGGTTTTAGATTTTACAGTTTGGGTTCGCTTCAACAATGTGTGGCAGAAGTGTGCGAGCTGATTGTACATTTTATGGCCACAGATTATGTTGTGTGAGTTATGTGCAGTAAACTGAGCTAGGATGAAGCATGATAAAAATATTTAAATGTATTTTATCATGGATGGAGGTGCTTTAGTTTTAAATAAATTTTTTTTATTGGTTTTTCAGATTCCCTTCGAATAGTGATGAGGCTAAAGATATTAAGCGCGGATTTGATATGCAATATGGTGTACCAAATGTGGTAGGCATAATGGATTGTTTTCATGTGCGCCTTGTTAAAGTAGACCCACCTTTTCACAACGCTTTCAAATGCAGACACGGAAATTTAACTATCAATGTGCAAGTGGTAAGAAATGTATTTTATTAAAATTATTTTTAAAATGTTTAATACTTTCATTCTCTTTAATCAAGATCTGCGATCATAAATTGCGCTTTTTGGATGTTAATCCGCGAGCATCGGGCGGAACTAGTGACATTTTTGTTTGGAATCGAAGTCATATCAAGGGAATTGTGAAGAATCTCTATAAAACAGAGCCAACATGGTTAATTGGTAAACGTTGTTTGGATTGTTCAATGATAGATAAGTATGTACATATATTTTTTTCTCAGCGGATCGAGGTTACCATTTGGAGGATATTCTTATCAATCCATATCGCAATCCTAATTCTAAGTCCGAAATTCGGCTCAATACAGTATTTGAATCAATGCTCGGTGTTCTAGACACGGCTGTCGTTATGCTAACATCACGTTTTCGGTAGGGTTATCGAGTATCACAAGTTTGCCACTTTAACTCATACCTATATTCCTCTTTTTTTTCGCGTTGCTTGAAAATCATGCAGTTGTCTTAAAACGATTTTACCNCAACTCATACATATATTCTTCTTTTTTCGCGTTGCTTGAAAATCATGCAGTTGTCTTAAAACGATTTTACCCTACAATCATCAGATTGCAGCAAATATTGTCACGGCTTGTGTCACGCTGCACAACTACTTGTTATCCAAAGATTGTGCCATGGATGAGCACCTCATGTCAATTGTGCCGAAACGAAAGAAGTTGCCAAATGCAATACACGAAGATGAATGGTCAGCTGGCTTCAAACACCGTGAATATATCAGAACATACTTGGATTGATATTATTTAAGCGTTCACTAAAGCTAAGAACAGTCAGTATTTATTTTAGAGGCCAAATACCTATTTATAGTATATTTTTTGTTTTTTATATTTCATACACATATTTGCTCGTGTATGTTTGTGTTATGCCTACGTTTAATTTTAAATGTCCTTAATCTATTTGTGAGTTCTATGCTTGTATGTTTTTAATTTATTTTTGCTTATGAAGTTTATATCATTGCCGAGTAATACCTAGAAGGTGTACTTCATGTAATTTATTTTGGGTTCTATAAAAGCGAAGAACGTTATTTATTATTTATAAAATGAAAATGTCTTGTGTTCGTATGCAATAAAAATATTCGTTTGCAAAAAGTGCAAATAAAAAGGTACATAAGTATTGTAATTTAGTACAACCAATACGCAGTGGTTGCTGCCATAGGCCAAAATAAAAAAATGTATGTAAAAATTGTTGAACCAAAATAGGCTTTTCAATCAGTTTTTTGTCCAAACTTCATGTTATATATTTTTTGTTTAATTCTAACAGTTGTTAATGAAAAAAGCAACAAAAGTGTCGTCAATTGTTCATTTTATTCGTCCAGCGTCAGCACGCTGAAAATTGAAATGGATTTAACGTAATTAAAATATTGTGAAAAGTCGAGTGAGTTAAAAATGTATGCAATGGGTATTGTACATAAAGGTATTGACTTTATTTCTACAATTAAATTTTTATATAATTTGTGTTGTGTTCTATGCAAGTCGTTGTTTTAGAAAAGAAGGATTTTGTGTGTTTTTTGGTTCGTCTTTCAAGTATTTAGGCAATGTTTTAAGTATGTTTCCCCTATCGGCCCTCAATATTTTTATTTACATATTGTTTGTTAATATTTTAAGAATAAAAGAGTTCAGTGTAGATGCATTGACCTGCAGATGCTCGCATAGTATTCCATAACCTAATCCAAGCTCTTTATTTTCTACAGTTTTTTTCATGTTTATTTTTTGATTTATCTAATTTTCTAATTCAAAATGTTAACACTGCGAATTTTCTCGATTGCATGTCTTTGAGATTTGACGTGAAAATTTGGGTACCCATTCCCAAAAAGTTGAAAATTTGATGGGTGCTATAGCGGAAGATATTGAATATGAGGGTTTTGAGCCAGATCAGTATGAGTTGCAAAAATGTATTAATTACGTTTGTAAAAAATTTGCATTATATTGGCAAAGATCCAAATGCCAAAAATCAGCAGTTTTGAAAAATCATAATTCACTCGAAAAGAGAGAAATCATTTCATTAAAATGTCAACCAACAGTTTTTACCAATTCAAATCGTGGGCGTCCGAAAAAAATTTTGTTGAGTCTTCAAAGAGACTAAGCGTCGGCAACATAACGGGATAAAATTTTTACCCTAAGGCCCGTTAAGAGTAAAAACTGTAATATGTAAAAGAGGGCGGGAATGGACAATCACACATAAAGTCATATGAGAAATAATAGGGACACGACATTATGACCAGTTTCGGCTATTTTTCTTTTGTTTGTTTAATGTTGAATTTTCGAGGCTATCACAAAATCCATCATAGCCCGATTTTTCGAACGTAGCATATTCTTTGAATACACGTTCGCTGCAATACCGAATGACCGAATTTTCGTTAATTTCACGAAAAGGTGGACTACGATGGATTAGCCCCGATTGACTAATTTTATTCTGTAATGCAGATCTTAAATTGGCTGACTGCTTAAAAATTTTAAGTTAGAATTGCTAATAGGCAATAAACAATTTGCCCTTTCTAGCACACCACCCTGACTAGCATGCCATTTCTTGCCTTGGTGAGTCATGAGACGCTTGGCAACTCTGGGCGAATTTTAAAGCAAAGCAAGTGTCATATAATGACAGCTCTCAAACGAGTGAAGAATTTGACGCTGTTCGCTGGAAAATTTGCACGTCTCGTGAAAAAAAATTTAATAACGCCGAAATTAATGGAAAATTTTTAAAATATTTACAAATTTTATGTGCCTTTACAAGTTAAAGTGGAATATTTGTGTTTACAATAGAATTTGTAGATGAAGTCGAAAAATTAATTCCGAAAAAATGCATTTGAAAATTTGCTTGGCATGTAAAAGGTAGCAGGAATTCCTGCTCGTACATATACAAAAAAATTCCAAGTACATAAGGCGCCGTGCGAAAAACAGTAAAAAAAGCCCGCATACGAGTGGGAGACGTACAAGAAAAATAAGAAGAAGAAGCGTGAGCCGAATTAGCAGCGAAAGCGGGTGCCGAAAACCACGCGTAAACAAGTATCAAAAGCAAGCAAATAGATAAATAAAAACAAAACAAAAAGTACCGTGGAATATACAGTAAAAAAAGTAGAAGCAACCGGCTATTTTGAAAACGTGCGACGGTGGCGTTGTGAGTGCTTTGTTTTCACTTCCACAACGCCATGTCGCAAAATCAAAACAAACAACACTTACAACAACATCAACAACAACTTGAGCATCACCAGCTACAACAACAGCAGCAGCATCACCATCACCAACAGCAGCTTTTACACCACCACCATCAGCAGCAGCAGCAGCAACACCAACAGCGGCAATGGCAATACCAACAACAACAATTACATCATCAACAGCAGCAACAACAACAACATGCGCAATATGCTGCTGCTGCGGCCGCACATGCACATGTTGCTTCAGCCGTTATTACTGGGCCTGGTATGAGGGGTGGTAATGGCATGCCCGGCATGTTTGGTAATGGGCTCGGTAGGGGTGGGTGTTTATATGAAGCGAACAGTGGTAGTCTCGTTAGTGGCAGCAGAGGCGTCGGCGTTGGCGTTGGCGGTTTTGACCTTGATATGGCTAGCCGACATGTGGGTAGTGGAAATGCCTCGTCGATTGCGCCCACCTCTGTTGTAGCTCCAGTTGTTAGTATGTCCGTTACTAGTGCGGTAGGGGGTGGTTTTATGCCGACGCATGTCAATGTTTCTTCTGTCGCCGGTGGCGCCTACAATGCCGGTATGTCTGGCATATCTGTTGCTAGTGAAAGTGGAAGAAGATCTAGTGCGGGTGGTTGTGCATACACACAACAGCCGCAACAGGCGCAGCCACGACAACAACAACAACAGCAACCACTCTCTCAGCAGCAACATCAACTTCGTCAGCAACCACAACAGCAACAACAGCATGCCATTTTGCCACCAGAAAGAATTAAAATGGAGCCACTAGAACAAATACTCACTCCAACTATACAAATGGAAGAATTGATAATAAAAAGTAAGTAAATAGATATGTTTGTAGGTACATATATTCTTGTACGCGTTTATTTAACGCGTATTAATTTGTAACTTTTTAACTGCCTAACGATGGTATGCAGTAGTCGTTCAGTTTAAAGAACGATATGTAGAACTGTGTTCAACTAATTAGCAATGAAATTCAAAATGATATTGTTTGTAAATTAAGTTTATTTTTAATAATTTTCATTTAAAATATAATTATGTAAAACTGTAACAGACATCATATTAACAAGTGTCAAGGCTTGCAAAACTTGCAAAAAAATTAATCAAACTTCCAAAAATGTCATACAAATTTCCAAACATTTAATCAGGATATTTAGAAAACTTTCGGGTATGCAATTCCGTATCCCATTCAATTGTAGTCTAAGAAAGTGAAAGTCTCAAGTCGTTTAAAATTACCGTTGATTTTTTTGATTTCTTTTGTGGAGGGTGTTGCGGACTTTTTTTTTCAGATAAAAAAAATTTTGATCATGTGTTATATAGAAGAAAATGCGCACCACCCTGCACAAACAAATTCTAAAAAATCGACGGTAATTTTAAACGACTTGAGACTTGCACTTTCTTAGATTACAATTGAATGGGCTACAGAACTGCATACCCGAAAATTTTCTAAATATTCCGAATAAAAATTTGGAAATTTCTAAGACAATTTTTTTTAAGTTTGATTAATTTTTTTGCAATTTTTGCAAGCTTTGGAACTTTTATTATTGTTATTCCTGTTACAGACTGAATTATATTTTAAATGAAAATTATTAAAAATTAATTTGCAAAAATATCATTTTGAATTTCGTTGCTATTTAGTTGAACGCAGGTGTATATGTACATGTTATACCTACGGTGACCATAAATATGGATTGAAAATGCAGGACAATTCTTCAAAAATATACGTACATACATATGTACATAGTATAAAAGTAACAAAACAGTATACATACATACATAATTCTAAATTCTTAGTCCATTTTAAACTTTAAACATTAATCACGTTTTCTTTGTCGGTATTAATCGTTTTTTTTTAATGAATATTAATAAAAGTATAACAAAATATATTACCATTACAATAGCTTACACAAAAAGTGAACATCTTTAAAATATTATTTTATAGGCAAACTTTGAATAGTTCAACACGAAAACAATTTTTCTCGAACAAATTTTTTTTTGGTACTTTTCGCAGTTATTTGTCGAAAAAAAAAAAATAAAATTTGCGCTCCATAACATCTACATTTTTAACCCCTAATTAGGCGCGTTGACCCCAATAAAAGTGTTGAAAAGAGTTTTAGAAAAAAAAACCAAGTACTCCATTATCGTTAACTTAAAAACAAAAACTTAATTTCGGCTTTCTTCTTTTTCTTTATTGGCGCTGTAACCGCCTAAGCGATTTTGGCCGAGTCCAAAACAGCACATCAGTAATTTCTCTTCTGTGCCAACTGACGCCAATTGGAAATGCCAAGTGAAGCCAAGTCCTTCTCCACCTGGTCTTTCCAATGCAGAGGAGACCCTCCTCTTCCTCTGTTACCAGCATCGAGGCCTGCGTTGAATATTTGTGCATTTTTTTACTAGAACTTAATGGGCTGCAAAAATGCATACTAAAAAAAAAATCTAAAAAATCTGATTGAAAAGTTGAAAATTTTGATAAAAATTTGCTGAATTTTCGCGAGTTTTGCACAAAGTTTAGGAATTCTATTTTTATGTTTTTTGTTGTTGAATAAACCATATTTTTATACAAAATTGGCGGGAAAATATTAGAATAAAAATTGTTGCATATATTGTGAAAAATTGACGGTGCCAATACTTTGTTCCGGCAGTGTAGCCCATTATTGAATGGAAATTTTCAATTCGTTAATGGGCTGGATTTCGAATTCATAACGAAGGAAAAATACATTGGAAAACGAAGGTTCCGTTTTGCTGGAGGTTGGCCTAGTTCTCGAATTCAATACTAATCTATTCCACATTGGTTATCGAAGTTGAGACTCGAAAAAAAGATTGGTTTTCCGATCATTTTCGAATTGTTAAACAAGCCCAATGTTTATTGGGTTGAGATTGAAAATGTGAATGTGTGTGTGTGAGTTTGAGTTTTAAAATTACAAAAAATTGTAAATTGTATCGCTGCCAAACATCAGACTGCCTCTTAATGATTTTACCTTGTTATGTTTTTATAATGCTACTATCTGTTTAATGTATCTTGATTTAACGCAAACATCTCTGAATTCCATTAAAAACTTCCACTTCAAAAACTTTGCGTCCCAATACTGTCAACAGCAACTGATTTGATTTGCCGTAGTAATAGCGTAGCATCAGTCAATCGTCAATTATCGTAAGACGCGCGAAGACGATGATAGTATACATGTGTCGACGTCGTAGCAAGCAGCATTTAAGCTTAATTACATGTGTTTGGAAAATCAACAAATGCCCACCTCTGTTTTAGACCCATGATTTCTTCGGCAAAATTTCGTAGAATAACACGTGGAATCCCCCTATGCTATACGCGCATAGTAAACAAAAAAAAATTGACCCGCCCTAATGTATAGTCATGTGAAAAGTAATAGAGACCCGACATTTTGACCAGATTTTACTCCTTTGCTTTTGTTTGTTTAAAACCATATCTCGTCACCTGAAATGCAAAAAGACGTAACAACTGACGTAACTGAAATGGAAAAAGTGGTGACTAAAAATGTTTATTTGTTTCATTAGTTCCGACTCTTTGAATTTCAGCAACAATGTTTGTTACATCTTTTTGCATTTCAGGTGACGTGTATGTAAGTCCACATTTGAAACTTTTTACACGTTTTAGATAAATTAAAAAAATTAAACAAAATTCTACGACAAAAATAAACTTTTTATTATGAATTCTTAGAAAAATTCTAAGTACAGTTTGGAATCTCGCTCCCAACCGTAAGGAAAACGTTGCTCTTACATTTGGCAACCCCACAATGTCGGATGCGCGAACGTGAGTGTGCTTCTTCGACCGCCAATTCATTGCACACCCAGAGAGACACAACTCCGCGGACATTTTGCTAGATGTCCAGAGGCGACTTTCTCTCCCCAGCACTTTAATCTGCCAAACTTCGACAGACTTAGCAGCAAATATTTCTGTCAAAGTTCGCAGAGCTTCGTCATAAAAATTATGCTTGCGCTGGTTCATATCTGCCACACACAATACTTGCGTCATCCATCAAAATCTTCAAAATGATGATTGATGCTGTTTATTTCGAAAAAATTGGCACTTGATTCAGACGTCTTATGTATTTTAGAAGAAAACGATATTTGCGAAATAATTTGTAGCTCTTAGCAATTGATCGACAGATGTATTTAAAAAAAAAAAGTGCTTTTCTGCGGAATATTATGTCACAGATCTATCAAATGATTTCAAGAAGTTTTCTCAGCACCATTTCAACGTTAAAAATCAGTCAAGCTATTTTAAATGCAGAAAAGATACTCTCAAAGAGGACGAGATAATTCTGCAGTCTGATTTCTGCGAAGACTATGCTTTTGTTTCTCAGAATGCTATGCAAAAATTTCATTAAAACAATGATCAGTGATGGCATAGGGGCTATTTTGAGGAGACAAGCCACTAGTTTTAGCCTGCAAGCTCCGCCAGACAAAGCATTTTTAAAAGCAGAGACCCATTTTTCCATTATGCAACAGACCACAACATACACAACAAAAAACACCATGAGTAAGTGACACAAACAATAGTTGCTTAGAATTTTGTACAGAGCTCTGGGCCGGTTAACGTGAAACGTCCCATATACATACATTAGTATGTAAGATCTTTTCTTGACTGTTTTCTGTTAATTTTTCTCTTTGAACTTTAAAAATCACAAGCATTTCTGATTCGACTAAGAATGTGTGGAAAAATAAAGAATCTGCTGGAAAAAATTTGAATTTACATACATATATGCACATATTTATACTTGTAGTATGTATATATATGTACATATGTCTGTACATATGTATGTATGTGTGTATATGTATAAAAGCGTATTGCACGAAAATTAAATTATTTCTAGTTTTATCGCAATCATAATTTTAGACACGCAACCCAAACAAGTGCTTTTCTCATTGATTTAGTTAATATATACATGTATATGTACATACTTACAAACGTAAGTACAAATGTATACATGTATATACTAATCTGCATCTATATTTCTATGTATGTGTATATGTATAATCAGCCCCATACATCCTTTTATAGGTTAAGTTGCTGCATCAGTACATTACCCCCAAAGTTTATCATGCTTGTTCCCTTTAGTTCTTGCTCAGATTTCTTCGGGACGATCTGTTAGCGTAGAATCGATCTTTTTGATTTTTTTCGTTTTCCCCTAACATTTTTGAGGCTTTTCTGAAGCGTTTCTAGCGCTCTCTGTAAGCGTCATACGTCCCTACATACATGTTTTTTTTTTTTTTTTATTGCGCATTCAAGAGCTGTGTGTATTAATTCGTTTGAATACTGTAATTTAGGCAATTAGCGCCCAGGAAAATAAAGAGGCCATTAAAAAATAATTTAAGCTAACCGTTCTATAAAACGTCTGTACATATGTAGGTATGTACATATCATTACAAAAAATACCGATGAACCTAAATTAGTTTGGAGCTGCGCTGCACGGTGTAATAAGCCGAACTTTTAATTGTAAGAAGTCGCTTAGTAAGAAACGTACTAGGTAGGCAAACAAATAAACTTCCAATTGAGCAAAAGTAACTATCGTAAACGTATAATCAAGAACAATAGATACTTTTACCCCGACTTCATTAGACCGAGACTGTCTATTTGTAAAACAACGCAACTGTTTTTCATTTGTTTGCGCACATTTTTTACATGTATCCAATAGTATAGTAAAGAAAGCTCAAAAACAGAAGTGAATCAAGAGAATTCTCCAATCGCAAATCGTTGGAAAATTTTTATTTGTAGAAATTTTTTTTTAAATACATATTTACATACAGTGACGCAAAAAAGTGTTCACGTTTGATTTTTGTTTTCAAATTTCAAATTTTGTTAAATTAAATTTTAAATTAATTAATTAAATAATAAAAAATAAATAAATAAAAAAAAAAAAATATTTAAAATTAAAGTTATTATTTTTTTTTTTTCTAAAAAAATATTTTTCAAGCTTAAACAAAAGCAATATAAATCAAGGTTTCAAAATTTATACAAAATTCAAGAAATTTTAACAAATTTTCATAAAATTTTTTAATCTGAATCTTTGGAAAATTTATGGGTGTGCAGTTTTTTAGCCCATACATTTTGGTCCGATGAAAAGCAAAATTTAGTGTCTTTTGCGTTGTTTTTTATATAACAAGTGCAATTTATAAAAACTGGCGTATTATTCTATTAGAACTTCTTCTTCTTATTTGGCGCTGTAACCGCCTAAGCGATTTTGGCCGAGTCCAAAACAGCACGCCAGTCATTTCTCTTCTGTGCTAACTGACGCCAATTGAAAATGCCAAGTGAAGCCAAGTCCTTCTCCACCTGGTCTTTCCAACGCAGAGGAGGCCTTCCTCTTCCTCTGTTACCAGCATCGCGGCCCGCGTTGAATATTTTCAGAGCAGGAGCGTTTCTGTCCATCCGAACGACATGGCCAAGCCAGCGGAGCCGCTGAATTTTAATTCGCTGCACTATGTCTATATCGTTGTAAAGCTCATACAGCTCATCGTTAAATCGTCTATTAGAACTATCTATAAGAAATTCATGTTTATATGGAAAAAAGTACGAAAATCCGTCAGCAAAGAAAAATATATTAAAAATCAATGGGATCTTTTAGTGGCTTGAAACTTGCACATCATTGGACTAAAATGAATATTTTTTATAGAAAAAGAACAAAAATATATTTAACTTGAAAAACATTGTGAATCTTTAAAAACAAACAGCGCGGGCACATTTGGTTGAGTCACTGCATATAGCTACGTATACTACTCATACCTCATTGATTTCTAGCAAAAAAATTAAAATGAACAGAATTTAAACATCGATATATTTGTCACTGTTTTATTATTATTAGGAGTGCCAGTTACTGCCGAAATTCGACCGTTTTTCTGGTTTTTCAAGAACCTTGGGACGGTTTTCTACAAAACTACTTACAGGAAAATCTCCTGCTTTGGACGAAAACATGACTTCAATTTTGTATAGCTCTAAAGGTCTTTGGAGGATACTTGGAATATACGCGAAACACTCCAGTTTGTCGGTAAATTTCGATCAATTGTTTGACCGACTGTATGAATTTGATATTTCAATGATAACTCCAAAATGATATAAACGATAGCTCGATAAACTTTGGATGCCTCTATAAATTTCGATAGCTCGGTTAATTTTGATAGCTGCATATTTTTCGAAAGCTAACGACCAATTTCTCTCATAGAACGATAAAATTCGATATGCAGTGATAACTCGATAAACTTATATAACCTTAAAATTTCGATAACTCTATATATTTTGAAAATTTGAAAACCTTCGATTCGATAAATCCACAGTTTTCAGTAAATTAATAAATATCGATAACTCGATAAGTCCAAAAAACTCGATGCATCACGATAACTCGATAAATGTCAATATTAATAATGCAATAAATATCGATAACTTGATCAATTTCATTAACTTGACAAATTTCGCGAATACTATAAATTTTTACCACTGGATAATTTCGAAAACAAATTTTCTGTGCCTACAAATTTCAACAGTTCAATAAACATTAATCAATTTGAATAAAGCTACACGTAGCGATGACTCAATAAACATGAATAAATCGATCAATTTCGATGATTCGATAAATTTTAGGAACTTCATATCTTTCGATAACTAAATTTTTTATTACAGAATCTATTTCAATTGCTATCGAAAAAATAAGTGCGCCTGGGCGGTCACACTGTAGAAGTGATGTCAGGAAATGCGATGCAATGTGATGAGATTGGATGTCATGTGTGCAAAATCGATAAATATATGGAGAACAGTATCGATTATTAAATCTATAATAATACCCATTACTATTTCGATAACATGAAGAAGTTAGATTTGATAAAAACCAAATCTGGGTTTCTTTTATTGTTTGTCAACATTTCTTTAGTCCGACGAATAACATCAGAGTCTTCATCGCTGAAAATTGAAAAATCGTTGAGAATCCAAGTTTAATTGTGACAGTAGCAATCATTTTTGAAGTTTTAAGCTTAGTACGCAGATCTTAAGAATTGGCGGAACTATATACATACATACAAAAAAAGGTCAAGAAAAATTTATTAAGCCAAATTTTCTTAAGCAGTGCGGAATTCTTAAGATTTTTTTTTTTGTGAAGACGGAGCACAAGGCAACACATATTTTCCACAGAAAAATATGCCCGTTCCATTATTTCTTGAGGAAAGTGTGAGACAGCAAGCTGTGAAATATCAGATGTCAAAATTCCATGGCAAGTATTACTTGTATTCACACACCGCACTTAATTGTTTACATTAAAATAAGCAAAATATGAATGTTCGTTAAAATTTAGCTTGGATGCATCTATGGACTATTTTTTTCCATTTAATACTCTGAATCGATATTACTATAGGCGAGGATATGATTGGAGTCGGTTAAGACATCTTCGTAGGGTAATCTGAACTTTGACCCCTGTGCGACACACCTTAACCGACTTCAAACGGGACCAAAATTTATATGTGATATCTTCGGCTATAGTAGCATCGACGTAGGGATTGAGGTTTAAGAAATCTGATGTAAGAATGTGCTTCATATATGGGCCACCATAATGTACACAGTTTTTTATCTCCAGATCTCTAGGTTGTGTTTGGGAATGCTTCACAAGACTGTAGTTAAAAATGGGTTTCTCATAACTATCGTGCGGATCACCATTATTAACAGATAAGTAAATGAGTTGATAAATCTTTGTTTTCAGTATTACTAATTTAACACATCAAAGAAACATAAACATAGTGATAACAAAATCGATACGCATTTTATGAAATGTATCGATTAAAATATGAATGAAAAAGATATTGATATTTTTGGTACGGAAGCGCACAACAACGCCGTTCAGAAGGTGCAATCGCAACAGTTACTGAGCTGTTGCACCTTCTGAACGTGCCCAATACAAACAATTGCGGTATATTGGGGTACTCAAACAGATGTGGTATACAGTTGCAAAACGATCCGTTCAAAAATTGTATCCCAGCAAGCACAATTTATCGCACGATATGAGTGACTCGTTCTTAGTAGAGTTGGAAATCGAATTAATAATACAACTCGTCAATTGTTACCCCATATACTTAATTAGATTACAAGTTTTCGCAATATAAAGATTGCCATAAGAAGAGTTGAAGCACCGCAGTGAATCGTATCGCATCTGTTTGAGGGCCTTTGCTGTTTATCGTTGCCGCACCAAATACGATATGGTATTGCACTGGTAGTATCATTTCTGTGTGAGGCCATATATTTTTAATTTTTTATGCCAGTCGGCAAAAGTATCGCTTACAGTAACCATAAAGGTATCAATAACGATAATAGAAAAGTGTTCGGGAAGAGCTTCATCAACCGTTTTGAATCACTATTTAGTATCTTATCTCCGATTTTTTTCTGAATTATTCTCCAAATTATTTGCTTAAGAAATGTTCCGTTACATTATATACGCTCTTACTGAAGAAATTGTAAAAAAAAACAACGATATTTCTGTAAAAAATTGAATAAATATTAATTAAANCCTCCGATTTTTTTCTGAATTATTCTCCAAATTATATGCTTAAGAAATGTTCCGTTACATTATATACGCTCTTACTGAAGAAATTGTAAAAAAAAAACAACGATATTTCTGTAAAAAATTGAATAAATATTAATTAAAAGTGCGAGATATAGCTGACAGGGACGTAAAAGAAGGTGCGTAGTCATTTAACCAGAAAAACGACAGTGCGCTAAGTGCCGTTTCTTCATGTAGGTTTTACAATTTAACTGCCCTTCAAACATATTTTTTCAGAACAAAATTTTGTTTTTATAGGGCGGATAAATTTTAAAACCTACATGAAAAATTGGCTCTAAATAAACAAATTTATCCAGCAAAAAAGAAGATTAGATGAAGTGCATGTGATTTATTACTAAATATACTTATCGGCTTGATTTTATAAATTCTTTAATTTGTGAAAGTTTGAAGTTCCCCTCGAACAATTTCCATTGTCTTATCAAATTTAATTGGATGAGAAAACGGAAGTTGGAAAAAAATATTCATTTACCGCATTCATGCACAAGTTTTAATTCAAATCAAAATACATACACACTTATGTACATATGTATGTAGTGCTTACCATAGCTGATAGATTGTCTGTGCATACGCAGCAGACAATTTCAGGAGCTAAAAGTAATTCCAAATTACAGCAATCAAATGATTTCAAGACCGCAAGAGTAGACAGTTTAACGGCCGAGCACTTCACAGTCGGTGGCGAAGAAGTAGTGGGGAGCATGTATCGGGTTTTAAGCAGTGTAATTGGCCCAATCCACAAAAGGGAGATCCCACAGTTTGCGCCAAACACCGCGGAATAAGCATTGCGTGTGATGTCTTATTGACTATACTCTGTGAAAGACTGAAGCCCTTGAAGAACCAACTGATTGTACCTTATCAGAGTGGCATTCGTCGAACCCTGAAGAAGACACTTGATCAGCAAAAGAGCTTCAAAGATGCTAAATCTAAATTTAGGATCCCCGCAAACCTAATGCGGCTATGTAGAGTGACGTTCAGTACTACCTTCAGCTGCGTTCAAATTGAGAAGGACCTCTACGTGCCGTTTGAGACCAAACGAGGTTTTAGACAAACCTACTAACCCTCGCGTGACTCTTTCAATCTGATGCTGTAATAAGAGCTTGCAATCTGAATGGCAGTGGACATATGTATAAACAGTAAAGCGCAGGCTGCTTGCATATGCAGCTGATATTTACATCGACGGCTTGAGTACCAGGGACGTCAGCGCAGCATTTGCCAACTTTGAAATCGAAGGGAAAGAGGTTAGTCTATGGATGAACGAGGGCAAGAAAATGTACCGCCTGCAGCACATAAACAGTCCTCTCGATTTGGGCTTTCGAGAGAACTACTATTCTACGCAAGATCTATAGATCTGGTCGTGAAGGCGATGGGTAGCGAAGTAGTTGGAATGTTGAGCTTTGAGAGGCTATTAATGACATATATAGTTAAGCGCATAAAATTACAACGATTGCGCTGGCATGCTGTACTTGCAAAGATTGTTCGTTTCGGAGCCCATGGGTGGACAACGAACGAAACGACGAACACCATGGAAGGACCGAATGCAGAAGCACCTGTCTGCACTTGGGATGTACAACTTGGGCAACCTCGCAGTCTCTGCCCAAAGCGACGACCGGTTGTAGAGCCAAATAAGAAGAAGATTAAGTATGTTTTATTGCAACTTACATGGCAGTTCTGACAGTTGGTCCTTCAACTCACCTTTCAGTCTTTCGAAATACAATAGTATTTTGTAAGATAATTGTCAATGCTGTAAACTATCTTGTAAGCTCGTTTCTGCCTTTCGAAAGGCTAATTGAAAGCTCTGTTAACGAGAAGTTCTTTCCTTATTCTGTTTGTAAGTTTTTTAAAATTAAATTAATTAAAAAAATTGGTATATTTCTTTTTTAAAACAATAAAAACTAAAGATGAAATTAAAAAACGAAAAAAGATTCAATAAAAAAAAAAAGAAAAATGATAATAAAATTAATTTCTAACATTTCAAAGATATTAAAAATATTTTTTAACAATAAAATCTAAAGATCCAAAAAAAAATCAAAAAGAAAAAATTGATAAAATAAACATAAAAGCATTAAATTAAAAAATAAAAATTATATAAAATGTAAAAGGAAATTTGATGAAAAAATTAAGAAAGTGAAAAATCGAAGTAATTCGTGCGTTCTGAAGTAAAAAACGTTTTATTTGTAATAAAAACTTTATAAAAATGTCGTGTCGTGTGTTGAATTGCAGCAGCCGTAGGGGCAAAGGCCCCAAATGCAGTTTTTTTTTTTTGTTTCCCCGCGACGACGCCTTGACCAGAAAGTGGGTAGAGTTCTGCCGGCAGGAGAAGCCATACAATTTAGACACCAGCGTAAGGAAAACGTTGAAATACCACAAATTACAAATTAAAGTCGGAGGTAAGCAAGCATCGACCACTTTCTGCAGGAAAACATGCGCTGCGACAAGATATTATCACTTTTTCGGCACCTGCAATACAAACACGAAAATTCTTAACAGTTAGTTAATAAGACCTATTCTTTTGAACACATTTCAGGAGTAGTTGTATATTTTTTGTTAACGTTGTGCTTAATTTGCCATATTCAAAGATGGCTTGAGAAATTGGTGAATCGTGAAGAAAACACGTTTTCTCACTGCAAATTCACAACTGTCAACTCATTGTTCTTCGCCATATTTTTTGTTTACCCGTTGCCACAAATGTCTTTCTGCGGGAATGCGCAATCTTGCATTCTATCGTTCTTGGGTATATAGGTAATGGGCGAGTCCGCGCTAATTTTTGACCGTACACTGAGAAAAAAACTGTACATCCAACAATTTTATATGTATTTGGAACAATTTTTATTGGTTAAATCGTTCCCAACAACTACTCGCATTTGAAGCAACAGCGCAAAGAATTCTGATTTTTTAACTTAATTAGTACTTAACACAACAATTTTCGCATTTACATTAAAGGTGTATAAATTGTTGTTTTAAATACTTTTTAATTGAGTTAACAGTGGAGGTCGTTGCTACAAAAATATGAAGCTGTTGAATTAAAACTTGGACTTTGAGGTCCCAACGGCGAACACCTTTGGCGGAAAGAACTTACGTATTGCATTCAAATACTAATTTGTTGGGGAAAAAGTGAAAATTGTTGGAAAAAAGGTGCAATCTTTCTGGCTTACACTGAGAAACATTTTAACGTAAACTCAATTGATTTGTTTTGGTTTGAAAGAAATTTGTATTTAAACGTTTTAAGTATATATGTATACATACAATATAATAAAGTACACAATGTCAGTCTATTTTGTACAGATTTGGAAATTAAAAAATAATTATCGCAATAAGCACTGATGGAGTTTTATGTTCCTCATTAAAATGAGAAACTAAATTATTTGACAGCGTGAAAAAGTTATTACAAATAAAGCAAATATGAGCATTGGTGGAATAGGTACTTCCCACTGGACATTATTAGTTTTGAAAAAATATTTTGTAATTTTGAAATTTGCTCTTTGCTGAATATTCTAAATTAAATAAGTATGAAACAAATATTGATTACCAGGTCCAGGGCGCGAAGTAAGATTGGTACCTTGTAGCGTTTGTCATCCAAATAGACGTAAAACTCGTGACATATTTTCGACTGAATAACCAATAACAAAAACTTTGGGGCTGTAGTTTTAACTTTTCTTGGATCGCACAGTCCTTCATTTCGTCTTCCTTTTGTTTGAAATTATTCAGTATGTCGTTTTGAGCGTCAGATATTGATGGCTTGGATATCTTACTGATTCGCGGAGCTAATATTATTGAGTGCAGTAAATTGAACAAATAAAAGTGCTTTCAATCTAGGAAATAATACAATGGAATATTTATTAAGGATATGCTAATATATAGCTTTTCAATACTTATTTATATTGATATCTTTTGACAGCGATAACGGTCCTGATGTTGAAAATTTCATCAATATCGTGAATGTGCATTATTTTTAATATCTCCACGGATTTAATTGAACACTCAGACACAATTTTTGTGGCGTCGCTAGATAATACCCACACCAAGTAAATTCCTTTCAAGTTCAACATAAGACATTGGAATTTGCTGACTTTCTCATGAATTTTCACGAATTTCTTCGGACACATTTATAATAATCAAATCCCTATTTTTAAACTTGAAACGAATGTCTACTTCGTAAAATAATTGCCACAGAAATGACGCGGCTTTAATTTTCTCAACAAGTTCTGCGGTAATTTCAATTACGAATGCCGTTATCACAAAAATTTTACTTTTAGAAGTACCGATACTTCTTGTAAATTTCGTTGTTGGCGCAAAGATTTGCTTTTAAATCAACAGCGTGGCTTTTGGAACTGAAATTCAACAGCTAAAATTTTTAATACAACCACTTTACATTTGTTGTTAACAGTTTTACTTTTGTTTATTTTCAAAAGCGTGTCAACTGTTATGCGTAGAGCGGCGCTGTTAGTTCAACAATGAGAAAATTGTTGAAATAAACACGATATTCTTGTATTCAAGATTTTCTTGTTGTGGCAAGTATTTTTTCCTTACAATTTTACAAGAGCTACAAGTATTTGTTTCAAATGTGTTTTTTTCTCTCGGTGTACTTTCAACACAACCTACTTGAAACTCACTCAAAACATTTACCTAGAACTTGCATTCAAAACGTAAAAAAGGTAATAAAAATGCATTTAAAACTTTAATTTGGTATTTTTTTTGGTTGATTCAAGATTTTCACAAATGTCTTATCCACACTTTTGTTAATTTTATAAAGAAAATAATATTTGCACTGAGGTTCAGTTTCGCATGGAATCTCCCATTTGTCCGAGGAAAATTTTTCATTTCGTGAACGTAACCATAACTCTTAAAAACGTTTTTCACTGAACGTGTCAGGTGGCACTGCTAGCGGTATTTTCAAAGTGCCTTTTAACAGGTGACCGGCGTATATTTGTTTTGACTGAATAAATAATTAAATAAACGAGGTAGGTTAGTTTTAATGGCAAATATGTATAGCGTACATCATCATTTCGAGAACGCTGTTTGTAAAGGTGTTTAGGTTAAAATCGTATATTCTTAATATCAATATACATAAATATGTTTGTAGTGGCGGCACCTGTAACGTAAACTTATTTGGTTTAACATAATAATACAAAAAAATACGATAATGGTTGTATTGTCATTTCGGTACGTTCTCGGACTACGACGAGCATGTAAAATACACTTTAACAGGCGTATTCTGCTTGTAACCGAACATTTTGTAACAAGCTAATTTTGTTACCAATAATTGTCACCACTTCTGGTAACCGCAATTCGATTTACCTTGGTAAAGGCCTGTATGCAGCTCTCAAGAAAAGCAACAACTCCATATAAAATGACGTACAAGAAATGGCTAAGAAATTTTCTTGAGTCAAATTTCCTTAAGGCAGTACGCAGTTCTTAAGAAATTTACTACGGTTTTCTAAAGTTTTTTGTGAAAAAAGAGCAGAAGGCAACCCAGGTTTGCAACAGAAATACATATATGCCCGTTCCATTATTTCTTGAGGAAAGAGTGAGGCAACAGGCTGTGAAGTATCAAAAACGTCAAAATTCCTCGGACACACACACGAAATAATTGCAATCTTTTCTTGACCGTTTTCTTGACAGCTGCATACAGGCCATAACGTTTTAATTTATTCAGCAATTCAGCTATGGAGTTTTGTGTAAATTCTGGTGTTGCATATTTCACGGGGCAATATTTTGTTACCTGCTCATGAGATGGTTACAAAATTTACCGGTTACAAGAGTATGGAGAATACGAAAAGGGTTTAAAAATTGACAGTAACTTTACTAACCGGTAACAAAATTTTTATAACCAACGCAGGATAGGCCTGTTACAGGCGTTTTCTAACAAGGTAACAAACCTTAGCCCAGCACTGCTGTGATTTCTACTGTACCTCAAAGTTTGCTGCTGCAACAAATATGCCGTTACAACACAAATTTTAAAGCTTTTGTGTATTTTCCTAGCACTTAAAATCGAATTTTTGTGGCACATTTTGCGGCGCACTAGAAATCACAACAGTGATGAGCTAAGTTTTGTGACTGCTAGACAATAGGGGGGTAAATATTACGCTATAATTAAATTTGAGACTTTTCGGTAATTTATACAAACTTCTTCAAAATAAATTAAATTACATAAGTACATGGATCATTTCCAAACAAAGTGTACATGGCAGGTATTTTTTATTAATTTTTTTTTTTTTTTAGGTTGATAAACTGCTTTCAGGCTCTTCAAAAATTAATAATAATTTTTCTTTTTCGTTTTTGTAAAATATTTTCCAGAATATCACTTTTTAAAAGTATTTCAGCTAAAGGAATAAATAAGTTTAGAAACTGGTAGAAAAATTTTACTTACCGAAAAGCATTGTTCTGATTTTTAACTTAAATGCGTGCTTTTTAAACATTTGCATATCACTTGGAAACTTATTTATCAGCAAAGTTATTTTTAAAGCTTTTTCCACCTTCTTCATGCCGTTAACGTGATGTTTTTCTTGGGTGGCAGGCTTTTTGTTTAATGTTTAATCTTTCTTCGGCAACAATTTCCCATATATGATACCATTTGAACACTTTTGGGGAAATTAGCTATTTAAATGAAAAATCCTTTTGCACCTAAAAGTGACATTGTGGAAATATTTTACATTTTTTAAGAGTCTTATTTCATCAAAATATAAAATCAAGGAAATCATTGAAACTCTGTTAATTATATTGGCCCGTAGTTATAGTCAAAATAAAGTCGACTCTAAAGTTAAAGGCAGGTTTTTTGACAGATATCCCATTAAAAATTATGTCAAAAGCTGTTTTTAACTTTAGAGTCGATTTTATTTTGACTATATCTACGGGTCATTATTTTTAGTGTTTTTTTTTTTGCGTAAAAACTGGGTGACATTCCGGAAAAAATTTTGCCTTACTTATCATTGCGCAATGATTAATTCACTTAAAAACACAAAAAAATTGCTTTTGATAAACAATAACCTCTTACGCTTCTTAACTGCAATGCACTTAGGCAAGCAAACCAACTAATGTTACTATCACAGCAAAATAAAAAAAAAATGACATTCTGGAAAATTCGAAGGGACAATGTTATAATACAAAGCCACGCTTCTGGTGATCAAAATTTTCAGGCAAAAATAAAGCAAAACAATAAAAGTTAAGGTGGTCGTTCACAAACAGTTACGCCACTTTTCATTGTTTCTTTATTTAAACTTTTTTCATGTTGGTTATCGAATAGCCTAAGCGGGTAAGTAGGTAAAATATAACAAAGAAATACCGTTCGCAAAAGAAAACAAAACGGTTTACAATAATAAAAACTAGCTTTGTTGTTTGCTTATTAAGTATTTGGATCGTGTAATGCTGTTTGCGATTTTTCGCTTTTACCACCATTAAAAAATTTAAAAAGAGAGGTCAAAAAAATATCAATTTGTATGGAAATGGCCAACATACAATTATAATATTTCTTCTATTATTCTTTTAAGTTTTAAAAACGATCTCGAAATAACTTTTTAGTCGATAAATTAAAAAATATGTCAGTTCAAGCTCGGCCCGGTCATGAACTAAATTGACGACGACCTAATCCCATTCCTAACGCTGTTTTAATCAATAAAAGATAAATTATGGTGCCATAAGTGACATAATCAGTACAGTTGAGATCAAAAATCAATACAAAGCCATACAAATCAGCTAATTTTTAAGCGTCTTTTTCATTTATTAACAATATACATAAGAACCAAATAACGGCACATCAATTTCACAAAGAATAACTATAGACGTTTAAATACATATACTACTATCAACATAACAATTCATTAGTTTAAAACAAATCAAAGGTATTACGTTTATATGTATGTGCAGTTGTGTTCACAAAAATAGTAGTAAAACGTATTGACACTTTTCAAAATTTTTTCTTTCCTTACTTAATTTAAAGTTTTTATAAAAATATACATAGCTATTTCTATAACAATACCATGTAAGTTGAAGTCTCAACTTTTTTAGAAAATTTATAAAAAAATGCTCTTCAAAATATCAACATCCGAAAATTCGAGTATGCAGTCTTTTAGCCCATTCAGTTTCAGTAGATGACGAGGTCGAGTAAGAATTTGCTTGCATATTTTAAGCTACAAATTACAACACTCACATTATTAAATACAACATTCACATTAAAATGTTGACTGAAAGGTATAATACCAAATTTTCGCTAAACCAATTTTCGAGTACGAATGAAATTGAATAGTGTTAATTTGAAACACCTGGAACACGGCTATTTTATGTTGGGTTGAATTCAAGCAGTTGCTATTTTGCAAAATGCAAGGAAACGAAACCGTTGCAAGGTGACACCTTTTGAATAATGCTTTAAATTTAATTAATGCTGCCTTTACACATTCTATAAATTACTTTCAATCTGCTCACACGTATGAGTTGCCAAAAACCATTTTTTTGAACATGTTAACCTCAAGTAAATGTCAAATATACTAATTTACAAAAATTTTTATTAAATGCAAAAATCAGTACAAACTCAAAAAATCAGTAGATTTTGCGTACTGATTTCGGGTTTTAAAAATCCGTACAATAAAAAGAAAATCAGCGCAAGTACTGATTGAATCTGCGCATCTGGCCACCCTTTGCAGAAGTAACATTCCTTGGCCACGTCATAATCAGCCAACATCACTTAAAACTGATTTATAGGCACATAATTCTTATCAGCTGTTAAGGCCTCGAAATGCCGAACACCGAATATGTGACAAATACAGCGCATTAAAAGAAATACAGAAAATTTAGCGTCTCGTATAAAATAAATAATTTACCAGGACAATTGTCGAAAAGAGAGGGCTGTCCCGTACAATACACCTAGTTAAACCACAAGTAAAAAAAACAAGTTCGGATTTTTTTTAATTGAATTAGCTAAATACCATATACCAAATCATTTGCTAGTATGATACAATATAGTTGCGCAATAAATACATAATTTATTCGTGTAGACTTTTTCTTTAAGATAGCTTTATATTTTCCAGTGGCTTAAGCGGACTGCTTTCTTCTTTAAAGTAATGAATATTTTCTAGAACATTCTCAACATTTTTATCTTTATTTTTGCACATGTTCGCCTCTTATCTCTATTAGCAAAGCAAATAAAAAAAAATCGATTTCGAGATCTTGAATTGAAACATTTATAAAGAATCCAAACAAGCATACAAACATGCACACAAGCAGAGATAACAGTGGAAGAAGCAACGGAATATTTCTTCTTTTTTTTTTGCCAAATACACTTTTCTCCATGGCCTGATACATTGCTCTCAGCGTGAAGTCAAACTGTATGTATACCAACCTGAAACAATGCTACAGCAACTCGGCAAATTTCCAAGTCTCTATACCAATATGTGGTATTCCAACGCCAAGTCCCAACCCTCAGCGAAAACCTATACATTATAACATTATACTAGTACTTCAACGACGTCGTTGTCATCGTCACCATCGGCATCGGCATCGGCATCATCATCGTTATTCGTATATATACTGCATAGCATATACCTCTATATAATGCTCTACATTGTATTTATATGTACATAAATTACGCAATATTTGTGCGCCGTACGCTTCGCTTTGCCATCTCCTACAATTACTACATTAAAGTTTGTTTGAAAAGTTTTTACTTGCAGCTTGCTGAATTTCAATAGTTGGTTATTCGTCGGTTGTTGGTCGTTGGTGTTTGGTTTTCGTGTTCATGTTTTTTCACTTGTTCTGTCGCTTTTTTTTCTTCTACTTGCTTTTCCTGTTTCAGTGGTTTTGTTGTTGGTTGGTTGTCTTTTGCACATCGAACTCCGTTCATTTACCTATACTACATTCATGTGCTCGTTGGAACGCTTGCTGGCCTCAATGATGGGTTTGGCTTACACCATAGCTTTTCATAGCTTTTCACAGCAAAGTTTCCACATGGGATTACGAGTTCGTCTGTCTTTTCACACCCCAAATTTGTATAGATTTGTTTTATCAAATCCATATTTCATGTATGCAGCTTTGTATTACCTATATTATGTATGTATGCGATGTACTTCACAGCGCTGCCATAATAATTATTTTCAATAAAGTGTAAATTGAACTAACCTAAAAACCAACCTAAAAGTCAACGAACGTATGAAAAGTTTATTGTAATGATTTTTGCAGAAAATGCATTGAAATGTGCAGAGTCGCAAAAAATGAAAACCAACAGCAGCAGCGTTTTTCATGGTTTCCCTAGATTTCATCGTGCAAATTCGCTTCCAAACCAAATGGGATTACGCTGGCTATAAGTACAGTTGATACATCTGCNCAAAAGTCAACGAACGTATGAAAAGTTTATTGTAATGATTTTTGCAGAAAATGCATTAAAATGTGCAGAGTCGCAAAAAATGAAAACCAACAGCAGCAGCGTTTTTCATGGTTTCCCTAGATTTCATCGTGCAAATTCGCTTCCAAACCAAATGGGATTACGCTGGCTATAAGTACAGTTGATACATCTGCTCGGAGTACACATTGCATAGAAACACGATAATCTGCAGATATGTACGTACACGCCATAATATCCAACCATCTATCTACAAAACGTACTACAAATATCTAAGTGGTATATACCATCGAAAGTATGTTTGCATGTACGCTCGTTCGTTTGTTCGTTAATTCGTTCGGTCTGTGTATAGAACGGTTTACTTATAGTAGCAACTCACGATAGTCTAAGTGCAATCCACATTTTACATATACAATGTATAGGTTTTTGTTGTTGAGTTGCATAAGCGCGTGTATATGTATGTACATATGTATTTACATACAGTGGTGGCCAAAACATATGATACTGAAACGAATATTTAACAAAGTCTGGCCCTTTTTTAAGGTAAACAAGTGGCGCTCGGCTAACCATTCGCTTCCCAAGTGATAATACCACCTGTAATTTTTAAGNCCATCTATCTACAAAACGTACTACAAATATCTAAGTGGTATATACCATCGAAAGTATGTTTGCATGTACGCTCGTTCGTTAATTCGTTCGGTCTGTGTATAGAACGGTTTACTTATAGTAGCAACTCACGATAGTCCAATCCACATTTTATATATACAATGTATAGGTTTTTGTTGTTGAGTTGCATAAGCGCGTGTATATGTATGTACATATGTATGTACATACAGTGGTGGCCAAAACATATGATACTGAAACGAATATTCAACAAAGTCTGGCCCTTTTTTAAGGTAAACAAGTGGCGTTCGGCTAACCATTCGCTTCCCAAGTGATAATACCACCTGTAATTTTTAAGTAAAAACCATATATGTAATACTTCTATTTTGCTAGTACAATATGATCGCAATGAGTTTTCCATTCGAAATCAAAGAAAGACAGCCTATGAAAATTTTTGTAATTGTAGAAGTATACGTGTATATTTGTAAACTACTACATAGAATGAAGTGCCATATAATCACAGGGCTGGTTCAGGGAATTCAACAAACAAACACAAATTTGACGGTCTCATGTTTCCTTCACGCTGAAATGTATATCGAGCCCTAGCCGCGAAAATGAAGTAAGACAACTTTTTTCAAAATTTAATTTTGATGCATAAATGCCTCTTAGAGCACCTGCATCAAAAAGTAAAAGTAACATTATTTTAGCGGTTAGGGCTCGGTATGACGAATTTCTCCGACGCTCCTCGTTATTTCGAAATCTGAAAAATTGGAAGATAGAAGATCTTTTTCTAACAAAGACAAAACTTATTTACACATAAAGCGGTGTGGTATTTTATACATATGTTGGCCGAATCCAATAAAGCATGTTATTCGATTCCCTTCTATGCTGATTGACGCCAATTGGAAATGCCAACTGAAGCCAAGTCCTTCTCTAACTGGTATTTTTATCCTCTGCCACCACCAACGGCCGCAGCGCTTCTCATAGATTTACAAAAATTTTATTTTTTGTTAATTTTTCTTAAGAGCTGTTTTTAAATGAAAATTTGTGAAACCGCTCCTGAATTTTGAAAAGTAAAATTGTCATTTTGAGTACAATCTCTTATCGGATCTCTCTTTCTTTTTTCAATATTTCGGCACTCTGATGTTGGGGAATGTACTTTGAATGTACTAGCAATATAGAAGTATTACATATATGGTAAAAACACAATCGTCTTAAATTCTCATATAAAAATTTCTTCGTGATCCGTAGATGGTATCTAGACGAAATTAGGATAGATGTACCATCTTTTCGATAAAAAAATTATCGAAATCGGTTCACGTGGTCCAAAGTTATGCGGTAACATACATAAAAAAAAATATTCCGACGAATTGATAACTTCCTCCTTTTTTGAAGTCGGTTAAAAATATATTTATTTGCATATTCTTTATTATCAATGGTTGTTTTGTATTGGCGAGTGATTTATGTTATTAAATTGTTAAAGAAACTCAAAAGAATCCATTCGCCAGCCAATACTCTGAATTTTTCTACATGGAAGATCCTTTGGTTTTCAAATTTCCAGAGGTTTCCACTTGATCCACAGATACGATATTTTATTTTAGTTTAGCAACTTTGACATTTTTAACTTTTTTAAGTTAAACAGCTTTTAACTTTTTAAACTATGTTGATATTCTTCGTCGCAGAGAACAACTTTCAAATCTTGTGTTACTTTATGCAATAAACTCTATCTAATATGCTTACTTCTGCAGCAGAAAAACACAGCCACACACCTCACTCTTCGCAAGCTAGTCAGGCTTTTAAGTCCTTATAACTAGTCTTCTTATATAGCTATTACTATCGGTGTTAATACTATGTTCATGTTGAACCATAAACTAGAGTTTAACGTTTTGAGTTTATGAACAGCTGTGAAGTGTTCTCATTGTGGTGTTTAAGAAACTCAGAGTTTAGTTTGGCAGTTCTTTGTTTACTTTTTATTATTCGTGGTCTAGAATACCAACCGCTTAGCTATAAAAAAATGCAAAAATGTGGCGCGATAGAAATTTTCATGCTGATTTCAACCCTACCAAGATTATTTGGCACAAATAAAAACCAAAGCCAGTAAAAGAGGTTAAAGTTAAACTTCTTTTTTTATAATTATAATATCTCGGAAACTATTTGGCCGATGACAAAAGTAGTTATGCTAATTTCAAGACATTTTAAGTACCTTTTTCGCGACGTATATAGTATAACCCTTTTTAAAACAAATTTTAAATAAACGCCCTTTAAAAGAAATATATTTATATATTTTTTGGTTATTACGTATTTCTGGCTTAAATATATAAAAAAAAGGAGAAAATTATGTACACCAAGTGAAAGACCCATTAAGTACCCATATTTTGACGTCATTGGTTTTTTATAGGTTATGTTGTACAAAAGATATTAATGTTAAAAAATAAATAAAACAAATTAACTTTAACCATTGATATCTTCTTTATTTTTTAGATAATTTTGATAGGGTTGAAATCAGCACAAAAAGTTCTATCGTGCCACATTTGGTTTTTGCATAGCTAGATTGTTGATATTCTAGACTTATGTGCACGGAACGTCCACGAACTGATTTCTGATTAAATCCTGGAGTACGGGAACAGCCTAACTGTCGGAAAGTTGGTTGGAAGTTTGGATTATCAAAGACACAAAACAAATTCAGTCAAAAAAAGGGTTGCATTCCCATAAACTCCAAATAAAAGTGGTGTTTAAGGAGAGTTTAAAGAAAATTGTACGGTAAAATACGAGTTTAAAAGTAGAGTGAAGCGTTAAACTCCAAAATGGTCCTTAAACTCAACGTGAACATAGTATAAATCTGATAAATTAAATATCAAACACTGTTCTGTGTAGTTTTATAGGGCAATTCCAGCAAAGTTGAAAGAACTTTGTTTGAAAGAAAGCTCCCTAGCCAACTTTCATGGTGGAAAGCTCTTTTGGTAGAAACACTTTAACATGTTTCAAATGGAGATTTATGTACATATGTGACACGTAACGTTAATAGGGACCTACGGTCAGAAATACTCGGTTTTCACTTTTTCATCGACTCTTATTATAAACGGGCCGCTCTTTCCAATGAAATAAACTGCAGCTTTCTAGCTGCATTTGTTTTTTTCACAATTTCTTTTCAAAGTTAGTTACTTTCCCAAAAAAAAAGTACAAAAAAATCAAATCTGACAAACTATTCTGAAACTAATCAAATTCGCTTGAAACGCGTTTCTCGGGGGTTTTCGGGGTCGCTGATTACGAATCCGATGTTAGTTTTTCATCGGATTCGTATTCAATGACCTCGTTTTCTGTGTCAACGACATTTTTGAGTTTCACATGAATCAGAACAAATTTTTAATTTTTTCCGACTATTGGATCCGCCATTTTGAATTTTTAAAAACGAACATCGGATTCGTAATCAGCTACACCAAAAACCCCCGAGTAACGAGTTTCAAGCGATTCCGATCAATTTTTAAAAAAGTCATCCGCCATATTGGATCCGCCATTTTGAATTTTTGAAAACTAACATCGGATTCGTAATCAGTAAGCCCTAAAACCTCCGAGTAACGAGTTACAATCCATTAAAACGTTCAGAAGCATCAAAATCAACTTGGTAAACTTCAAAGCCGTTTTTCTCGAAATCTTTTTTTCTGAGCGTAGGTCCCTTTTAACTTTACGTGTCACATACATCATTTTTCTCCCTCTCCAAAGCGTTGTCGTGGCATTCGATAGATCTGAGGCTCGAATCCTCGCGCAGCGGTGTTTCCTTTCATTTCTTATTTTTTTTTAATTCAAGTTTTTCTTTTTTAATTAATAATTTTTTTTATTGTTTTAAGAAGTTTTTTTTTTTAATTTTTGGATTTTATTGTTTAAAAAAGAAAATAATATATTTTTAATTTCGTTTAAGTTTTAGAAACTTGTTTAACTCGATCCTTTTTTATTAATCTTTTTTCTTTATTTAAATTTAAGTTTCTTTTGATTTTTAAACTTTATTGTTTTAAAAACAAAATATTTTTTTTTTGTTTATTTATTTCTTTTATACATTTAGTTTTATTTAAATTTTTTTATATTTAATTTAAGTTTTAGAAACTTGTCTTATTTGTTTTTTGTTTAATTGTTTTAATTTAATTTTCTCGAAACGATTCGGAACTAAAGATTTTCCTTAATGCCCGAAGTTGTAAACTCCTTGTTTTTGTCTTCTGCATAGTAGAACCGTTTGTATGGCGAGTACTCTTTCGGGAGAAAATACCTGGTATTGTTTACTGATCTTTTTTCCTTGATTGTTTCAGATCCTTTTTCGCATTTAACCGGGAAAAATACTTACAATCGAACTTATTTGAGCTTTATATGCTGCTTTAAGTCCATTATTTTGAAATTTTTATGAAACAAAATTTTAGTTTTTTTATACAGTACCTTAAAGCGATCTTAAAATATCCTGGAATTTTGAAGATGTTTTTTAAAGATACGAATTTTTGAACTTTGTAAACAAGTATTTTTTTTTTTGAAAACTCTAAATAGATAATTAAAATTTATTTTAAACTAGATCGCCCTCACCCGCTTCGCTGAGTGTATGAAATTTTTGCGTGCTACATTGAGTAAAATTTATTTCAAGAAAACTCAATTCAAAAACAGGAGGTTTAAAATTTGTTTAACCATCTTCAAAATATTTGCACACTAATACTTTCTTAAACTTCTCACTTGTCATACTTTTTCAACTCAATTGAGATTTTAAACAGATGGAAACCCTTTACATGTAGTTTTGAAATTAAGCCCTTTTAAAACCATTTAGATTGATTCCCATAGTATAATAATTCATTTAAATTATTGAATAGTTTGAATTTAACCTTTTAAACAGTTGGCAACCTTTTTAAAGCTCTTTCGTCTAACACTCATATTCAAAACCATTTCGATTCATACCAATCTATACCAATATACATTTTTTGTGTTCGCANTCATTGTTGCCGCCAAGGAGTGAAAAGGAAATGTTCTTCAAATTTATTTCGTTGTGAGATTAACCGCTCTATGAAATGTTACACAATCATCACGGACATAAAGCTTTCGTTCGCTTTTGTGCGGGACGAATTTCGCCGGGTCTGCTAGTATTATAATATTTCATTTAAACTAATTAAGTTGAATTTTTAAAANTTTGTGTTCGCAAAGATCGAACCGATTTTTTTGAAATTTCCCACACCTGATTCAGACGTCCAAAGGATTATTATAGGCTAAAAAAATGTTAGATATATAGAGGGGGCGTGGAACCTCCCATAAAAATCGAATTTTTTATACCGAATATCTCTGGAAATGTTCATGGTAGAGTACTGGNGCCCTTAATTGAAGTTTAATTAGATTTTTTTAAAAGGTGGCATCCCTCATCCATGAGTAGAGAATAATTTTATATATCTCCATACCAAGTTCCAGTAATCTACCAAAAATATTTCCTGAGAAATGCAGTATGAAAAATTCCGTTTGT
>NW_016159526.1:56721-66620 GCF_001687245.7 Rhagoletis zephyria
TGTCAGAATAAATAAACCTGTTGCACCATTGAGTATATCGAATTTTTATGTGTTACGATTGGCCCAATGTATGTGATTTTTGGTAGTATTGTTATGCCTTAAAACTTCATTCGGGGACACCAGGGTTGAGTTGTGCAGGGGTAGATCTCAAATCAACACCGATAAATCAACCGCCAAAACCATCGGACGCCTTTTACTGTAATAAATTCAAGTAAAAAAAAAATATTTTCACTTAAATTGCTTTCGTGAAACTTACCTTTAAGGTATATTGGATTTCTGTAGAACAATTATACGCATCCATTTTGAAATTGCCACCAACTATACGATAAAGTTACTTGGACAGATTTACTATAGAACCGAATCATTGTTGCCGCCAGATAGTGAAAAGGAAATGTTCTTCAAATTTATTTCGTTGTGATAAATGTAACACAATCATCACGGACATAAAGCTTTCGTTCGCTTTTGTGCGGGACGAATTTCGCCGGGTCTGCTAGTATTATAATATTTCATTTAAACTAATTAAGTTGAATTTTTAAAATGTGGCAACCCTTGTGAAAGACTTCAGTATTATTCAAAACTTTAAAACTAAAGGTTTCTTAACAATATTTTGTTTGACAACCATATTTTAATTCTTCAGATGGCTCGCGTATAGTTAATTTTAATTTTACTTTTCAAACAGGTGGCAAGCCGTTTCAAAATATATTAAACTACAGCTTCTTTAAGCCTCTTGACATCCATTTTTTTAATATAATTTTCAAATAAATAAAGCCCTTAATTGAAGTTCAATTAGATTTTTTTAAAAGGTGGCAGCCCTCATCCATGAGTAGAGAATAATTTTATATATCTCCATACCAAGTTCCAGTAATCTACCAAAAATATTTCCTGAGAAATGCAGTATGAAAAATTCCGTTTGTTTGGGAGGGGTCACTCCCTCTTGCCTAATCGAGATTAAATGTATCCTATATTTTAAGTTGGGCTAAATAACAGCGGTGTACAAAATTTCATGATGATCGGTTAAATAGTTAAAGTGTGAAAGCGTAGCAAACAAACAAACTCACTTTCGGATTTATAATATTAGTAAGGATTTGGAGTTTTCAAATTTCAATTTCAGTTTTTTTTTGAACTTTTTTAAATATATTTTTTATATAGTCCCAAACATTACCTTTAAACCGAGGATTTTTGAGATATCCAAAAAATAAACAATACAAAATCCGGAAATGTGAAATTTTGAGCTTTCGATTTTTTTATATTCCTTTTTTTCCTTTGGCAAAACTTTGTTATGTGACGAAAGAATAGTTCTGACCAAAAGTCATCTAAATCAAAAAACGAATCCCTCATTGATCTATTTGACATGGATTTATCCACATAGAGCTGCATTGTTCCAGTNCGAGAAGCATTTTTGTAACTGTAATAATTTTTGAGATATCCAAAAAATAAACAATACAAAATATGGAAATGTGAAATTTTGAGCTTTCGATTTGTTTATATTCCTTTTTTTCCTTTGGCAAAACTTTGTTATGTGCCGAAAGAATAGTTCTGACCAAAAGTCATCTAAATCAAAAATCGAATCCCTCATTGGTCTATTTGACCGTATTGATCTATTTGACATGGATTTATCCACATAGAGCTGCATTGTTCCAGTTTCAATAGCATTAGGTTGGATATGTCTTAAGAGAATATGTAGTACTTTTTGCACATTAGAGTGCAATGAGCCGACTAAATATCATGCTTTAAAAAAGTTATAGGACCAGTATTTCTCAAATAGGCCTTCGATAAGATATGGATAGAATTTTAGGAACATATATGTTGTTCCACNGTCATGCTTTAAAAAAGTTATAGGGCCAGTATTTCTCAAATAGGCCTTCGATAAGATATGGATAGAATTTTAGGAACATATATGTTGTTCCACATTTTTTTTGACCACCACTGTAGGTATATAGATATGCACGTGCATGTGGTTGTGTGCTTGTGCCTGTAATGGCACTTTTCAAAGTATCTGCAGTTGTGTGGGTACACTGTTGTATAGATGACTGGCTGGTTTTATNATCATGCTTTAAAAAAGTTATAGGACCAGTATTTCTCAAATAGGCCTTCGATAAGATATGGATAGAATTTTAGGAACATATATGTTGTTCCACATTTTTTTGACCACCACTGTATGTATATAGATATGCACGTGCATGTGGTTGTGTGCTTGTGCCTGTAATGGCACTTTTCAAAGTATCTGCAGTTGTGTGGGTACACTGTTGTATAGATGACTGGCTGGTTTTATAGATTGGTTGGTTGGTTCATTCGTTGGTTTTGCTGGCAAGCGCAATGCCTGGCTGTTGGCTCGGTTGTTGCCTGGCTAGCTGGTTTTATAAATCAGTTGTATTCCCCAAATGCACGCCCAGCTCGTCCCTCGTCATAAATGTATGTTTGCACATCCTCTACCATCTTCTCCGTCGCGCTCTACATATACTTGCCTCCATACATTCGCTTGTTCGTTGGTCGTTTCATTGTCGTTCTATCGTTTTGGCTGGGCAGGGCTGTGCTCCACTATGCCGTCGACAAAGTCGTTCGTATTTATCTGCCATTACAATCAACAACATTTACGTCTGCCAACCCAACTGGATTTGCTTCCAACAAAGTATTTTCATTGTATACTTGTGTAGTAGCGCCGCTATTCGTGCTTATAAGTAAGTTTAGTTTTCGTGTCTGCTATGGCTGCTGTTTCGTCGTCGTATGGATGCTTGCATGGATGGCTCTTTGCTCTGTGCTCTGAACTTTGTACAATGCCGTTCTACAATTCCACACTTTCCATACTTAGTATCTAAGTGGTTCACAACGTTGCCTGTATACATAACCATCCACTATGTGTTTATAATGCACTTACTTATATCTGATATAGTAGGTACATATCTCGTTGACCCCACACGAGTTTGTTGCGAATCCCTTATGGTATCATAAATCATAATTATTTTCATATCCAAAATGTCCATAGTTGCAATAAAATGGTAATTTTTCGTGTTTTCACCTTTCTTCCGCTCCTCCGACTATCCACTTATTCTACAGCTCAACTGGTCTCTACTTGCACTTCCAGCTATATTTTACAGATTTATATCCCACACACATACACACCTACCTACGCACACACTCACATAAACTTACATGCGCATGTACGTATGCTATTGCAATTACAATGTTTTTCAAAAATCGAAAAAAAAAACATACATCTAAATTGATTACTTACTCGTTAGCTGCTCTTGGGCAATCTCATTTAGTTTAGTTTGGCATCGACTGTACTTTTGCATTCGTGTTGTTTGCCATATCGCCAGCCAGTGTCGTTCAATTTTATATCCAACCACCTAAACGACCATACAATCGATCCATCTGTTTTCTGTATAACTAAGTGAACATTTATTTGTTTTTTCCTGGTTTGGTTTTTTTATTATTATTATTATTGTGTTGTGTTTCTGGTTAGTTGTACTCGGCTGGCGCATTTTGGGTCGGTTGCCTTATTGTGTTTGGTTTGCTGCTGCCTGTACGGAAACTTTTCCATATTCCATTGTGAATTTTACAATGCAGATAAGGCAACGTCTGTCCAACTTGTATTTTATGTATCCATAAAAAATTGTTCTGAAATAATATGACACAGTGTGAATGTTTTTGGAAATTTGTATTTGAGTATGTATGTATGTAAATAGATGCTTGGTATATGCGCTGGAGGAAAAATAGCCGAAAAAACATATCATCTTTCATCAATATGCGGATGATGCGAACTGTCGCTCAACTACGGTTGACAGCCGAAAATTGTGTATGCGCATTTTATCTGCAAGAACGTATAGAAATTCACGAGGACAGTTTGATAAATGTAAAAGAGAAGACACGAATTTTCATTAAAATGTTATTTTATTTTTATTTTTTTTTTAATATTCTACATCCAATTTTTCTCATCTTTGTTTAACCATACTCTTATGAAAGTGGCAAAATTTTTAGAAGCCGTAAAAAATAGTTTTTTTTTTTTTATTTTTTTTTGTTCCGAAACTCTCGCCCTGCTACCCTATTTTCATGTTCTGAAACAAAGTAGAATTACGTTTGCTTTCTCCGATTGATGTGTGTGATTGATGAAATACAACTNATTTTTTATTTTTTTTTGTTCCGAAACTCTCGCCCTCCTACCCTATTTTCATGTTCTGAAACAAAGTATAATTACGTTTGCTTTCTCCGATTGATGTGTGTGATTGATGAAATACAACTTCTCCAGTTAATGTAAAAAATATTGCGTTTTTTTAAGCACCTGAATTCACTTATACTCAATATTTTGATCAGAGAACAGCATTCTATAATAAAAAAGTATAAAAACCGATTGTATTGGTTCTTATAAAAAGTCTTCGCGGATTGTTGGGTGGATTTTTGAAAACAATTTTCTTTATTGCAAATCAATTATAATCATGTGCGTACGAGGGGACTAACAAAATTTCGGTAAGTTTCTTGAAAAAAAAAACATACAAACATTTTTAAACTTAGTTATTTTTTATATTTCCTACATACATTGTGGATCCATGCTATTGACTGCTGTTTAGTTTCCGGGTCTAACTAAACCTTTCGTTTTCGAACCCATCAGCATATTTCTTCGNTACATACATTGTGGATCCATGCTATTGACTGCTGTTTAGATTCCGGGTCTAACTAAACCTTTCGTTTTCGAACCCATCAGCATATTTCTTCGTGTACTGTAGATCATTCCGCAATATTCGCGATACAGCCATTGGCATTTAAGCCTAATTCATTCGTGATTCTTCGTAAATTTTCCCTTAACCACATCCACATATTTCGAGGCTCGTACTCCTGTAAACTCGAACAGTCTGTAAACTTTGATACCACTTACAAATGACCTTAAGAGGTGATTCGTTCGTTGGAATTCATTAAAAATTTCCACAGGCTTAAATTGATGTCGGACGCCATAAACGCCATTGCATGATGAATGCCTTCCTGTGTTGGTAACAGAATTTCTACCGACCCTTCGTGAGTAGTTTAACGTTTAATCGTCTCCATTTCTCTGAAAATTTAATTTGATTACTTCGAAACAAATGCCATTTTTAGATTTTTCAAAACCACTTACAATAACAGCTATGAACTAAATGTGCGCACATGCCTAAACGATTGTTTGAAAAATTTGTANAAAAATTAAAATGATTACTTCGAAACAAATGCCATTTTTAGATTTTTCAAAACCACTTACAATAACAGCTATGAACTAAATGTGCGCACATGCCTAAACGATTGTTTGAAAAATTTGTAACGAATCCCGAAAAGTGGCGAAAACAATTTGAAAAGTCTTGTAAACCTTAAAAAGTGCCAAGAAACCTTAAAAAACTAATATAAAAAAAAAAACCTACATGATCCCGAGAAATATCGAAAACAAAAAACACGAAAATTCCTTTATAAATTTTGAAAAAAAAACACAAAATCACGAAGAATTCCATAAGATTCCCGAAAATTAAGAAAAAACCAACCAAAAAAATTCCGAAATGTTCTGAAAAAAAAACGTAAGGAAGCTCAAAATCTGGAAAAAATAACGAAAACTAATACAAAAAGTACCGAAAAAAAAGCGGATCCGAAGAAATATCAAAGAATAAAAACACGAACAAACCTTCAAAAACTTTCACGAAGTTCCTAAAAATGTCAAAAAACGCAATCCGAAGAATCCCAAAGAAAAACTCCAAAAATACTGAAAACACTCAAAAAAGTCAAAAGAAATTTCGAAAATAAAGTGTGTCTCGAAATATTACAAGGAATTTTTTTTTATAAAAAGTCTTGAAAAATGCAAACCAAAGAATCCCGAAAAATCACGAAGAGTCCAATAAACCCCTAAAAACAATGAACAAACATAACCAGTTATTTTCTTCTCAAAAATTAACACGGAAACCTTGACTTTATTTATTCATTAACAAATAGGAAGCAAAAAGTCCCAAGAAATCGCGGCAATTAACATCAAAAATAGCGAGAAAAACTCTGTAAGCCTCGAATTATTACAACAAGTTTCATTTTATTAAAGGTCATAAAAAATGCAAAAAAGAACAACAAAAAAAATAAAAATCGCGAAAAAATCCCGGAACCTCAAAAAAAAACCCTTAAAAATAATAAACAAACATAACCAGTTATTTTCTTCTCAACAAAATATTAAACAAACTTTGGCTTTAATTTCTGCATTAATAAATAGAAGGCAAAAGGTTCCGATAAATCTCGAAATTTGAGACACAAACAATCCCGAGATAAACTCAGAAAGTCTCGAAATATTACCAAGAATTTTATTTTATTAAATGGCCTGAAAATGCAAAAGAAGACATTCCGAAAAAAAATCCCGGAACTTTTCGAAAAACACCTGAATATCGCATAGCTTAATTTTATCTGTACTAAAAAACCTTAACTTAAATTAAACTTTCTTGACCGTGGACTGTGTTCAGAATACGTTTGTGCTTTCAAAAATCGTCAAAATAATTACTAAATTCGTTGGAGTCATCAAAATTAAAGTTTTCCATCCATTAAAAACACCATTTTGTAGTCGCGCTTCCATGAGCTGTGAGACATATAAAATTTCAGTCGTGATTAACGTTGAGCATTTGTTGATACCCTTTTTTTTAAATTTGTTTGGAGCCATTGTTGCTCTACCTTGTGTTGTCATGAACACCGCCTTGCCTCTTTAATTATGCTCGGCATGAAAGTTTTCCTTGCGATGCTAAACTGAACACGATTGAAAATATTAAATTTGATACCTATGTATTTCGGAATCTATTTATGTATGTAAGTGTTACGACATTTTATACATACATGGATATTCCTCGTACTTTGTATGTATGTGTGTAGATTCATTAGACCGTACCACCTTACAAGCAAAAAAAAAACTACACCGCTGAGTCTAAAGTATTTTTGTATGACAATTCCGAACAAACATTTTTTTTTGGCTGAACCTAGGGTTGCTTTTTACATTTTTCGGTGATGCCTGCATAAGTATGTATGTACATTAGGGTGGTCCAAAAATGCATTTGAGGAAGTAAAGTCGGAATTTGTACGCTCTCACCCCCTAGGATCGTTCTATACCGAAAAAATATACCCTTTTTTTTATTTTGAAATCAAAAAACATTTAGAGGTCGCTCAAAGCGCTCGAATTTTTCCATGTATTTTTATATGGGGAAAAATCAACTTTTCGTAGAGATGGTATAGAATTCTTAAAACTCAATATTTTTCTATCGGAGATTCCTCTGCAGGAGATTCCCAATAATAATACCCAGAGAACCAGAGTCTCTATAAAAATACATGGAAAACTTTGATCGCTTTGAGCGACCTCTAAATATTTTTAATTAAAAAAAAAAAAAAAATAGGGGTATACTTTCTTCGATATAGAACAATACTGGGCGTGGGAGCATTATAATTCCGACTTTACTGCTTCAAAAGAAGATTTTTTAAAAAGCAAAATTTTACACTGAAAATATCTTCAAAAAGAAGATTTTTGTGTATGTTTGTTGTATTTAATGTTTAAGTTAAAATTGTTAACTTATTTATATTATCCTTGCTACATCATTGTAAGCAGCAAATTAACGAAGAAGAAAAATGAAATACGAAATCCCCTACAATATTATCTGTCTTCTTCTCTCGCACAGCTAGAGAGGGGAGGAAAAGAACAAACGGTCTTTTGTATCCGCTCTAGTTTAAATGACAACAATGGAAAATTTCAAGTAAACTGCTATTTAAGAAACATTTGCTGATGGGTTTACATACATGGATAAATGTATAACGAGAAAAAAAGGGGCGGTGAGATTTATAAAACAACGTCCATGTAAAAATATCAATAAATAATCGAATTGAAAAGCTCAAAATTGTGATGGAACTTTGTGTTATAGTTTTTGATAGATAACGAGCTATTCTTTCATAAAAAAACAAGTAATTTTTAAACAAAAAACACAAGCGACTTCAATTCTCTTATAAAAATTGATCGTCAATTTCTTTATGATCCAATGCCCGTATCCAAACCAAATTAGTATGGGACCACCCTTGAGGTACCACCTTCCCGATAAAAAAGAATTATCGAAATCAGTTCAAGTAGTCGAAAGTTATGCGGTACCATATATATATAAAAAAATATTCGCACGAATTGATAAACTCCCCCTTTTTTGAAGTCGGTCAAAACTTGAAAATGACGCGTCCCTATTTATATTTTCGCCAGTGTATATATACGTAACTGTGCTACAAATTTTGTGATGATGCAATTCATTTTAAGTTTAAGTTGTTATAAAAGGAATTGTTAACTTGAAATTGGTGATCGACAATATCGAATTTTGTGTTTCTTTTTAGGTATATTTAAATGCAAATTTTTTGGGATCGAAAAGATTTTTTTTAGCTTTAAAATCTTATTTTGACGATTTTTTTGGAAAAAATTAAGATTTTTAGGGGACTTTCTGTGGCAACACTGCCTACAAGACATTTGCTGATCACTTTAGTAAAAAATTCTAACACATTTACACGTTTGTTTTTGTAGTATTGCATAAATTATTACTACTGAGGACTTTCTGATGACAACATTGAGGGGAAAGTACTCAATTTTTTCCCTTGGTCTGAACAAAAATGAGGACTTTGATAATCACTTTTGTGATTAGGGATAATGATAATATGAGTACTCCTATAATACTCAGCTGTCTTATAGAGATACATTTATAAATAAGCATGTACACAACACATACACAAAAACGGTACTAGACTGTCTCGCTTTGATTTCGGAATGCTTACACATTGAGAAGTTACCCTGCAGTACGGGGAAGCGACTACAGGACTGATGAATCGGTAGCTACCTTATAAACACCGTCAATTACTGACCGACTACTTGCAGTGTATTTCATCGACTACTTTTACAAGGCAACGTCCTAGGCGGTAGTCACCATCGGCTCTCTCTCCACTACAGGGAGTTACTAAAGTAGTCACTTGCGTGGTTTATGGGCGCCCTCTGTCGTAGTTTTTCGCTATTCTGCTTACGACTGGTTCGACTCTGCACTACCATGTGCACTACCACGGGTTAATAGAGTAGCTACTTGCCTAGGAGTCGGTGCAGTAGCGGTTCAAAAGTAGCAATTGACTCCAGCAGTACTGGAGGGATAGCTTACAGCCAATATAAAAGTATTACATATACATACATATGGCTACTGCACATGCACAAGTATAAAGCTTTATTATGAGCTTTAATTTACTGATATTAGGTTGGTACTTTAGGGCGATAAGAACTGAGTTCTGGTGGGTAAGTACTAGAACGGGGCACTTGAGGTCAATGAACTTTGGGACAAAAGACTGCCTCGTCACGACAAGAACATCAATATACATACATATCATGTTTTGGTACGTTCTAATGTACACAACAATCTGAAATTGAGTTAACTACATTCGCCATATTCACCATTGCTACCATTCAACACTTCTTTGCCGCTTGCCTTTCCCATATTTCATTTACGCTTTCAACTAAAACCTTTATGAAATTATTTGTATACATTAGACCAGAAGTTCCCAAACTTTTTTCTCGTAGACCCCTTTCGAAACTTTACTGATGTCGGTGGACCCCTTGCTGTTACATTTCTAAATATTCCCAAAGCTCGTAAGAAAACGAAATGTGAAGATTAGATCTTACAGTGTAAATTTGCATAGCGGGTGAATTCAAAAACTAAACTCGGAGTGGCCAAAATAAAACTAAAATATTTTCTTGTGTTCTATTTATAAAAATAATGTGATTACACACTTGCAGGTTTTAAAAAATAGAGCTCGTAAATCCATCAAAATACTCTCCCGCTCTGAGGAGTTATATTTTTTAAGAGCACTCCGAGCGCTAGCGTTATTTACATTATCTTCACCATAAACTCATCAAATGTTCGGCTCAC
>NW_016159526.1:70313-71265 GCF_001687245.7 Rhagoletis zephyria
AAAATTCAGCAAATTTTCATGAAAATTTTGAACTTTTAACTTTTTTTTAACTTTTTAAGTAGCTAGGAATTACTGTTGATTTGTGGCAATTTTTTTCACGCAGTCTTTTCCGTATAAAAAATTTTTTTCGAAAATACTTTATATGGAAAAAATGCAAAACACCTTCAACAAAATAAAATTCTCAAAAATAACTCCGAACTTGCATTTTTTTTATTAGAATTTAATGGGCTGCAAAACTGCATACTTAAAAAATTCTAAAAAATCTCACTAAAAAATTGAAAATTTTTATGAAAATTTGCTGAATTTTCGCGAGTCTNATTCTAAAAAATTGAAAATTTTTATGAAAATTTGCTGAATTTTCGCGAGTCTTGCATGAAGTTTAGTTATTATATTTTTATGTTTTTTGTTGTTGAATGTACCATATTTTTATACAAAATTGGCGGAAAAATATTAGAATAAAAATTCTTGCATATATTGTGAAAAATTTGCTGTGCCAATACTTTATTCAGGCAGTGTATGTATGTATATCTACAGCACTGACTATATCTATAGCACCCCTACTTCAAAGTGATATTGTTTGCCACTTGGAATTAATTATACATTTTTAAGAATTTTCAATTAAAATACATTTCAAAACTGCGTACTCAAAAAAATTCTAACACTTCTGAGAAAAAAGTTTGAAATTCTGGTGAAAATTTCTTTATTTTTTGTAGTTTTCTGCAAAGTTTTAAACCTGGGTTTATGTGGATTTTGTCAGAGAATAAACTGTATTTTAATTGACACTTCCTAAAAATAAATAAATAAACATAAGTGGCAAACAATTACAATTTGAAATGGAGGTACAATTATATTGGCCAATACTGTATATCTATACCTACATAAGTATTGTAAGTGTGTACGTACGTACAAACATAAGTACTTAGTTTAGTTTTCGATTGCCTTCGGCAAGTTG
>NW_016159526.1:71365-83224 GCF_001687245.7 Rhagoletis zephyria
TCTGATCATTTATGTATACATTTGTCTATATCTATCTCGATTCGTTTTGCCTGTTACAAACAACCGTTATGTGAACAAAGTTATAATACCCTTGTGCACAAGTGCGCTCGGGTATAAAAAGATCCCCCAAAGCCAAACCATTTACGCCAAATACACCCACCTTGTCAATGACAACCGCTTATCTTATCAACTGATAAACTTGTCACTTTTGGTCTCTGTTTGCGATAGTGACGAAACGCTCTTTATGAAAGAGAACTAAAATATTTTCTGATTACCAATACAAAGCTAATGCAAAAAGGGAATGATTTATAATTAATATAATAGCGGTCACCACTCGGCATGCAACACATTCGTGAAAAAGCAGCTTTAGGCAAGAGACTATAAGACAGTTTATCTACATATACAATTAGAAGTTTCCAACACATCAACGATTTTTTATTTATTCTTATTTATTTTTAATTGTTCCTTTTTTTTGGGGGAATCCTCGCCAGAACTAAAGTTTCAGTGCCTATGGGGTGGTAGGTGATCATCTTAAAAGCGAATGCTGAGGTAGATAGACAGACCGACTCGTCTACTCGTCACAATACGTCCTCTAAACCCCTAAATAGACGGGTGTGGCGCACTGGTGGAGTCGCAGCTCATACAGATGCCCTCTTAGTCTGCAGCGTCCTGAAAGGATGCCTGCTAGTATTATAAGTTTATCCTTTGGCAGGTTAATTAAGTTGCGGAATCTCTTGATGTTGCACCCCACCGATAGACTCTTCGCCTAACTCAGTTTAGATTCCTTAGTGCATTCCCCGACTGCCTGAGCTCATCCTTAAAATTATTGGGACCTGCAGCCAGGAACGGCTCGGGGCCAATTGGAGTGATGGCTGCTGCCTCTCTCTTCCCCTGTGACCGGGTAGCCATGCTAACTGGATATGTACCCAAGGACTGATCTCTTAACATATGAAAAGAGAGCATTAAGCGCTGTTTGGCTTTTACTTTTCGCTTTATTCCTCTCGTTTCGGTTCCCTGTATGCGAATATGATCTGCATACGCCTTTACCTAGTACCTGGTGACTACGCTTTCCAACATAAGATTGGCGTAGTCACATGACCAGTCAATCGGCTTGTCTAAAACCTCGCTTGGTTTAATTTTTTCGGCTTAATTTTTTCGGCCGGTAGTTGGCGCAGATCGCAGAATCTGCTTTATTTCGATTAGGCAAAGTGCACTGACATACCAATCTCTCTCGGCACTTCCGCTTGGTCAACCGCGGTCGACCGGCTAAGACGATGTTGTTATTTCGGGTGCTATGACACGTCCTGACTGCATCGGTGTATAGATTGTTGAGCGCCGGATAGATGTTCTATGTACGACCGGGTTACTAGTCGTGCAAGTGCCGTTTGATATGTATGTATGTCGGGGGTGGATCGGTTCGACACTGGGTGTTGTTAAGGTAGTTTCTACGATGGCTTCCCACGAGGAACTGGAGGAATGACGTTCGTTCATCCTGCCTTTCTCTTTCATCCTTTGAATGAGTTTATTAGGAAAGAAATAAAAAGGGTGAGAGAATACCTTTTCAATAATACCCCACAAGTCTAAATCGGAAGAGTTTAGGTACAGTTATTCAAGTTTTTTTTATCCCAATCTTTGAAAAAAGTTAAAAAAAAACAGCATCGACAGTCTCATTATTACGATTCCGTTCAAAATTTTTTAAAATTTTTTTTAAATTTTTTAGGCAAATTTTTTCAGCTTAAGCCGTTTTGTCATTTGCGGGGATTTTTTCATAAAACAAAAAAAAAACATTTAAAAACTATTTCATAAAAAACACCATTTTTGGAGGTATTTTCAAATCGGTCCAGCTCACGTAATCTTAATATTTTTCCGAAATATTTTGATTTTATAATAGATTTTATAATTCCAATGGAAAAACAGTACCGATTTTTTTTTGTATGGGGAGTGATGCAGTCTAAAACTATGTTCACATATCAATATTATCCCAATCAAAGCTCGTTTTTTAATCACCCCGTTTACACAGGCAAATCTCAGATTATTAGCCGTCAAATTTGTTGTGCTTGTTATTCTCACATCTCAAGGAAATGTTATGTTTCTTCTCTGTGCCACCGTGATCACGTTTTTATGCTATAATGAGCAATATAAATATATTTTAACTTAACATTTTATTAAAAATACCTTTACAAACTTCTTTCCTTGCTAGCGTACATTTTTGTTTACTTTTACATTTGGCATTTCTCCTCTTTTTTGCAAAAACAATCGATAAAACTAGGATGGACACCGAAAAGTTATCGGTTTAATCTGAGATTATTTTATAATTACAGATTAACAAGGGACGAATTTTATATGGCTAATCTCTTGTTATAATTACAGATTAGGGTGTTAAGCTCGAAAATGAGGATAATCTACTTATATATATGTGAACCTAGTATAATGTACATGGAAAACTTTTAGCGCTTTGAGCGACCGGTAAATATTTTTCTTTCGAAATAAAAAAACGGGGTATATTTTATCCGATATAGAACAATCCTAGGGGTGGGAGCATTACAATCCTGACTTCACTTTTTTCACATACATTGTTGGACACTAGGGTTGAGCGAACTTTTTTCTAGCACGGCCTAATGTGCATACATATATATATATGAGCCATAAAACTAGCAATGAATTTATAAAAATTTACTACAGTATCTCTTTTTATTTTAATGATTTTTTACTCCAGAATATATAGATATCGAAAATGGCCGCGCCCAAAAGTAAGTACAACAGAATTAGCAATTTTTGTTGAGTAGCTGTTCTGCCTGTAAATATGCTTTTCGAATTGTTGTAATATTATTATTTATGAGTGAAATATGATTTTTACCTCCTTGTATATTTTAAACTCCCCTTTCCCCTATCAACCAATTGCTGTTGGCTACAAATAAGTGTATATATGTAAATGCATTTAAACCTGCCGCTAATAGTAAAAACCTTTTCGTTAAATGACTACTTCTGATTATACTCGGGCAAATTCTATTAATTATTCTTCTTCTCTCTTTCTCTCTTCTTTACTCTTCCACAAACACGCAGAGAACATGGAGTCTGGACAAGCATTCGATTCCAATGCAATGACGTTGACGCGCTTTGTATTGCAGGAGCAACGTAAATTCAAACATGCCACCGGTGATCTCTCCCAGCTGCTCAACTGCATACAAACAGCAATTAAGGCCATAGCCTCAGCAGTGCGCAAAGCTGGCATAGCCAAGTTACACGGCATTGCAGGCGATATCAATGTACAGGGTGAAGAAGTGAAGAAGCTGGATGTGCTTTCAAATGAATTGTTCATAAATATGATGAAATCGTCCTACACCACTTGCTCTACTAGTATCCGAGGAAAATGAGCATGTGATTGAAGTGGAGGTGGAGCGACAGGTAAGCGGAATAAGCGTGAATAATTATTTGATTTAAATCACTACTAAAATAATTTCAAATGCCATCTACTTACACATTTCACCGCCAACAACAGGGCAAGTATGTTGTGTGCTTCGACCCACTTGACGGTTCCTCAAACATTGATTGCTTGGTCTCGATTGGTTCAATCTTTGCGTGTATCGTCGCAAAAGCACCGAGGGTGCGCCCACACTGCAAGACGCGCTACAGCCTGGTAATCAAATTGTTGCCGCCGGCTATGCCCTTTATGGTTCCGCCACTGCCATCGTTTTAAGCTTAGGTTCGGGCGTTAATGGCTTCACTTATGATCCGGCAATTGGTGAATTCATTTTGACTGATCCGCTTATGCGTGTGCCTGAGAAGGGTAAAATCTTTTCCGTCAACGAAGGTTATGCCTCCGAATGGGAGGCGGGTGTTTTCAATTACATCGCCGCGAAAAAGGATCCCGCTAAGGGTAAGCCATATGGCGCACGCTATGTTGGTTCTATGGTGGCTGATGTACATCGTACCATCAAATATGGTGGCATTTTCTTATACCCGGCAACGAAATCAGCGCCTAGTGGCAAATTGCGTTTAATGTACGAATGCAATCCGATGGCATATTTGATTACGCAAGCGGGTGGTTTGGCCAGCGACGGACGGATTAACGTATTGGATATTGTGCCGCAAAAGATTCATGAGCGTAGCCCCATTTTCCTTGGATCGAAGCAGGATGTCGAGGAGGCGTTGAGCTATGTGCAACAAAAACAAAAGTAATTACGAACATAAATGGCGAAACCGTTGTGAATATAGATTTCCAGCAACACTCCCCAAAAACTCTTTGGGGAGCTTGTATGCTGCTACAACAACAACATAGATTTTCCTGTGGGTCTAATTACCGACTAAATGTGTGCCCTTCTGGCATATTGATTTATAGGATAAGATGAAGTCTGAATAAGCTTTAGAATTGAATAAATAAATACCGTAAATAAAAGTCTGCAAAAAAGTATAGAAATAATAAAATAATAAAAAAGTTTGATAAAATATTTGTTTTAGCGGTTTTGAGCTGCTAAATCTGTCATCATTTGAAAACTTAGAACCTTAAGCAGTGTTAAAGAATTTTTGTATTGATGTGTAACCTTTTTTCTATTTTAAACATATTTTTATCTGCACATTTATACAAAGACATGTATTATGCAAAAGCGTTGATGTCAAAATTAATATAACTAGTATTTTTTACTTTTAGTAAAAATTTGCTTCTTTAACTACAACGTTTCATACCAGTATTTCAATTTAATATTAATAAGCATTCGCTTTATGTTTTGGCACAAATTCAAAGCTCTCTGGTACTGGTCCTAACAGCATCTCACTCAAACGTACCCAATCAGCAGAATTTGGCGAACTCATCAAAGTTTCCATTTCATCTCGTCCTCGAAATTTTTGTGGACGTTGATTAATCTGTTGTGGTGGATGTGCTAAGAGCTCATAAGGTATGTAGCGATAGAGGAATGATTGCCATTCCAGCAAGAAGCGCCGGGTATTCTCTACACCTTTCGTGTCGGAGCCCCAGTGCTCTAAGCCGTAGTTGACATAAGTACGCAGGATTTCGAAGCGTTCTGCAGATGTGGGATTCCATGGTTTTTGTTCTTTAATCTCCTTAAAGATCCACGGCTTAATAAGCGCGCCGCGCCCAATCATTATCGAGGAGACGTGTGGTGCAATTTTCTAAAAACAAAAATGATGGAACATTAATATAAGATGGTTAAATGAATGAACAAGCATCTACTTACCCTCTTCTCATTAAAATCTTCAAAATTTAGAATATCGCCATTCCCAATTATCGGCATACGCTGTGCTTTAGCTGCACACTCTTCTATATACTGCCAGTTGGCACTCTTCGTGTACCGTTGTTCGCGTGAACGTCCATGCAACTATTTTAAAATAGAAGATATACTTAACTAAGTGCTAATTAACAGTTAATCACCCAAAATACCAACCGTCACAGCACTTGCCCCCACTCCTCCACCAACGGCACTAACTCGTGCGCCACACTCTTATCCGCATACACACCAGTACGCATTTTTACAGTGAATGGTATTTGCGGCGATAGAGACGAGCAGGAACGCACAATTGTCTCTAGTATATTTGTGCGCCGCATAAGTGCACTACCACCGCCATGCTGATATATCAGCTCAATAGGACAACCAATATTTAGATCGATGTAATCAATGCTTGTAGTCTCTTGCAACAACTGTGCTGCTTGCGCTATAATATTCGGATTATTGCCACACAATTGTACGCCAAATACATCCTCGCTGGAGTGTCGCTTTGTTAGCGCCCACTCCTGCGTGAGTCCCTTAACTATTGGTACAGCACAAGCCATTTCACCACAAGTAATATCTGCACCAAATTCTTTACATATGCGTCGGAAAGGCAAGTTACCAACAGTGGTTAATGGAGAAAGTATTAGTTTATCAACAAAATCGACCGGTGGTTTCATTACATCTGGACCGGGTGTCTCTACATCATCTACTACGGCGCCTACTGGTTTGTCTGTGTTGATGGGTACCTCTTCAGAAGCGTTTGCCACTGCTGCAGTTTCTTTTTCGGCTACAGCTTCCTCGACATCCGTTTTCTGCGCTGCATGTTCTACTTCCTTTTTTCTTTCATCGCGTATTTTGTCAGCTTGTGCTACCAACTGCTTGCTGCGCGTGAAATCATAGTCACGTTTACGCAGACGCACTTGCAGCTCTAAAAAGGAATTCAAATAAAAAAATACTAAAGCCGAAATAAATAGACCCACCTGTCGTAATTCCATTTAAGCTAGTACGCGCTATGCTCTCGTTATATTTTGCCGCCTTGATGTTTCGTCCTTCTGCATCCAAATGAGCTTTGGCAAAACGACAAGTGACACCGCGGGTACAAAAGCCTACAGCATCAAATACGGGACATTTTGAACCCAAATCTTCGGGTTTGGATGCCAAGTACTCAGATAAATTATGTACATACCGGCAATTTTGATGTGTGCACTTTTCCTGATCGGGACCATTCATTAGTGAGTGGCACAAAAACAGGGAACTGTCTTGCTTGAAAACTGGCCGGTTCTGTGGTTATAGTAGGTAAAAAAAATATAAGTTCTTTTGTAGGTTTACAAGTGCATAGAGGAAACTACCTTATTTTGGCCACGTTTCCTTTCTTTTTTACTAGTTTTCTGGTACTTCTGAGCCTTTCCATTGTTTGTTGCATTTTCATCAGGCGACTTTCTTTTATTGTCCTGTTCAACAGCCTCCACCACAGTAGAACTGCTTTTTACCTCTGGTATCAGGTACCTGAGAAAATAGTTTTATGTGAATCAGTTTTTTATTATGCACTTTGCTGATACTCACTCTTCTTTGATATAACAAATACCTGGCTCCATTTGTTTATAAATTTTCACTATTCTCAAAATATTGCACCAATTAACAGAAGAATGCACCAAAATATGAGGAAAGCACGTGTTGGCCTTGAGAGCGGTCGAGATAAATTATGCCAGACTTCGAAAACAGGAAATTCAAAAGTGGTTCATTTAATTTTATAATTTTTCAGCTTATAACTCTTGTGGCTGAATAGAGCCGCGAAAGACTAAACAGCACTGAACAATTGGAAAACTTTATGTGGAGCTATAACTCAACTTTAAAACTTTAGATATATGAGATTTTGTTATTTAGTCTTTTTTAATTTAATAAATCTTTTTATATGCACTTTTGAAATCATTGTGGTGCTTTATTAGAAATTTCTCTTGTACGGCAACCCAGCTAAATTACTCTCTCACTTCTTATTAGAGAAAAAAGCTGATTTGTATTTTGCATTCGTTCTTTCGCACGCCGGAAATTTTCAGCCGGCCGTTGATTTGCGTCCACAATGAATGTTTATATAAAATAAAATAAAATGGTGCAACTATTTAAATTTNCTTATTAGAGAAAACAGCTGATTTGTATTTTGCATTCGTTCTTTCGCACGCCGGAAATTTTCAGCTGGCCGTTGATTTGCGTCCACAATGAATGTTTATATAAAATAAAATAAAATGGTGCAACTATTTAAATTTTTATTAAAAGCTGAAAAAAAGGTAAATATCTACTTAGCTACACATGAAAACGCGAAATTCATTCATCTCTTGCAGCCACTACGTGCATATCTACGTAACGCCTTCATCGACAGCTTGCGTTTGACAGTGCGCGGTGGACATGGAGGTAATGGTACTCCAAAATACGGTGGAATTGGTGGACAAGGTGGTTGTGTATATTTCGTAGCGAAAGACGGTATAAGCTTGCGAAATGTTAGTCAAAGATACAAGACGAAACGCATTTCCGCATCAAGTGGCGAGGATAGCAGTAAAGTGCGTATACTTGGACGTCGCGGGATGGATGAACGTGTGGAAGTACCACTAGGCGTGCAAGTGCTAGGCGAGCGCGGTCAACTGCTTGGCGATTTAAATGAAGATAATGCAACATGCATAGCGGCGGGTGGTGGTGCTGGTGGTTGCACGGGTAATAATTTTTTGGGTGCGCCTGGGGATCATCGCAATGTAAGCTTGGATTTGAAGCTAATTGCTGATGTTGGACTCGTTGGTTTCCCTAATGCTGGCAAAAGCACCCTGCTTAAGGCTATTTCAAATGCCAAACCTAAAATAGCCTCATATCCATGTAAGTTATTGGGTTATTTAGCTGTAAGGTGTAGTTTTTTTTTTATTACAGTAATACATTTTTTCCCTTCAGTCACCACCATACGACCACAAATAGGCACTGTGGACTATCCGGATTTACGTCGCATAACCATTGCTGACTTGCCTGGACTGATTGAGGGCGCACACGCCAATATTGGCATGGGTCACAAATTTCTGAAGCACGTTGAACGCACACGCCTACTTCTCGTTATGGTTGATATATTTGGTTTCCGTTTGAGCGCGCAACATGCTAAACGTAATTGCTTGGAAAATATTTACGCGCTTAATAAAGAGTTGGAACTTTACGATAAGACATTGTTGGATAAGCCGTGCGTGTTGCTTTTAAACAAAATGGATTTGAAAGGTGCCAGTGAATTTTTGAAAGGCGTAAAGCCAACAATCAAGAACTTGGAGAGTGGTTTAGAAAATTGCCCTGAAGAAATACGGCCGTCAAAGCTAATAAAATTTGAGCGTATTATACCGATTTCAGCCCAGAACGTTAAACGTATTGATGTGGTAAAAGAGGAGTTAAGGGACGTGCTAGACAGCTTAGCGGAGGAGAAGTATTTGCCTGATGCGCTGGAAATACGCGAACAATTACAAAGGAAAGTGGGCGAACGTGGACCTAAAATAACTTAAGCTAAAAATAAAAGCCTCAGAAGTTCTTAGGATAGCATATAATTTTTTATAAGATGTTAACAATTGAGTTAAATGATTAACCAAAAACTAATAAACTCGCGAACAAATTCAAGTATAAAAACTGAAATATAGTACTACATATATAGAGCTCTACACCAAATATTCGAGCCCAGGGCTCGAATCGTAACATCCGTTCACGGATCGAAAACGATACTGAAGAAAATTACGTGATACGTCAGGCAGTATAAGCTGGGCTCGAATTGTATCATCCGTTCACGGATCGAAAACCATACGAAAGAAATTTATTTGATACGGTCAGTCGTACATGCTGAATGTGATAAAGAGTACGTTCACGTATGTCACAATCCGAAAACGGTGTTCTTACGTGACGAGTACTACGATATCGTATGTGACGATTCGACGAGCTTATATTGCCTGACATATCACGTAATTTTCTTTCGTATCGTTTCGATACTTTCTTCGCTGCCCCAATTATAGCCCTGTTCGCGTACGCACTATCCAGTAAATCCAGTACTAATTTTACTGGATGTCGTTTTCGTACGCAAAAACTTGCAAGAAACTAGCAAAAGTGGGGAAATTGAGAGGGCAAAAATGACAGCTGAATTTGCAAGTTTTACTGGATTTTTACTGGATAAATTTTTACTAGCAACTATGTATTTGCTAGTAAGAAAAACATCTGATGGCATGATGCTTATTGTAAATCACATTAAGAAAATAATTGTTTATGGTGCTTTTAGAGTTGCAATTGACAAAATAAACCTATTTAAATATATAATAAGATGGAAAACACTAGTTTTCTAAGAAAATTTCATCGGAAAATAACAAATTAATCAGCTGTTCATAAAACTAGCAACTTCTTGCTAGTTTTGCGTTTTCGTACTTGCATATTTCACTCATTGGGAGTAAATATTGGCTTACTCTCCGAAATTTGGTTACTGGCAAGTTACTGGATATTTTTTGCTGGAGAATACGAAAACACAACTTATGATTACGAATTACCCCATTCCCATTATATCGACTTGACAGTTCTCTGTCTCTGTTTTTTCTTCTTTGCTGCAAAATTGATGCAAAATGTAAATTCTTCCTAAAAATGTACAAGTTTCCGTATTAAATTAGGAATATACACATTTATAAACTTTCATTTTCGTACTCAGAAAAAATTCAAGTTTTGATCTGTGAGCTAGTTTCGATAAATTTACGATAAAAATTAGATACGGCGCCGATTTGTTCGTAATTCGCACAGTATATGGATTTGAATTACAGTCGCCACTAGACCTGGGTAACGGCGCAAATTCAGGCTAAAGCACATTTCCTTTATTGCTACACGCCACCAAAGTGAATTAATACAAGGTGATATCGGTTGAGAAAAAACTCAAATATACCCACGTTCAAAACCCAAAAATACAACAAACCCATCATTTTCGCATTCAGAAGGACCGCGACGAATTCTAGCAACACCACCTTGTATAAATTCGCCTTGTGCTGCACATTTTACAAGAGATACTTCTATTTCGGGTGTTCTTAGCTGGTTCTTTGCGACACCCTGTGTTGTCAGTGTTCCGGTGTTAAACTAAGGTGTATTAATACAAGGTGGTACCGGTTGGGCAAAAACAACTCAAGTATACCCAAGTTCAAAACCCAAAAATACAACAAACACATAATTTTCACATGCAGAAAGACCGCGGCTAATTTTAGCAACACCACCTTGTAAAAATTCGCCTTGTGCTGCAGATTTTAGAAGTTACATTTCTTTTGTGTGTTCTTTGCTGGTTCTTTGCGCCGCCCGGTGTTGTCAGTGTTCCGGTCAGTGTTGCCACGGACAATTTTTTTTCCTACCAAAACTTCCTACCAAAAAAGTTTTTAATATTGCTTTTAATATCAAGTTTATTAAAAATGTAGATAACATAACATTTAGAAAAACTAAAACACAGCTAAGACAATAGAAACATATTAACTACGTATAACAATTCATTTTACTGTACAGACGTACACAAATGTTTGTCTCTTTACACATGCATATTATTATTATTATTATTATTACGTCGGAGATACACGCGCTGGGACCTAAGAAAATCTATTGTGCTTAACCCTAATTGTAATCACTCCAGCCTTATTCTGTTTAAGAAGTTAGGCACTTTGGAGGGCGCCATGCTTAAAATTTTGGATGAAGAAGACAATCGTTCCCCAAAGTGTATCAGTCTGCTGGGGTTTCTCCACCAGCTCACAAAAGACTAGGGACCATGCAAGTGCATTTGGGTTCCACGCTTTGCGAGACAGTCAGCTTTCGTTGCCTTCAAACCCTTCACGTCCCGGAACCCACCACAGCGTTACGTTATTGTGAGCTCCCACGTGGTTCAAAAAAGTTTACAGCTTTTCACTAGCCTGCTGCCGTTTTAAAATAGTCTAAGGCCTTTAACCTGCCTGACTATCCGACATAATATTTAATTTGGCCCCATTTGTCTTTCTACAAAGACTCCGATTGCGAAGACTTTCGCCTGGAATATAGTTGGGTAAGTGTAAATTGGTAGACTTTCTGGAACTTCGTTCCAAATTTGCCTGCCCCGGTACTCTCATCGTCCATCTTTGATCCGTCTGGATACCATGCGTGGGACCTTTCGTCAATCATAGTTATTATCANCTTTCGCCTGGAATATAGTTGGGTAAGTGTAAATTGGTAGACTTTCTGGAACTTCGTTCCAAATTTGCCTGCCCCGGTACTCTCATCGTCCATCTTTGATCCGTCTGGATACCATGCGTGGGACCTTTCGTCAATCATAGTTATTATCACTTCACTGCAGGTCCTTTCAGGAGTTGTGACCTTGTAGGGTTTGTAGAAGGATAACTCGGGATTATTCAGGAACGGCTTTAGAGCCTCCAAATGATCCCGAAGACCCGAAATTTTCTTGCTGATCATATTGGTCAGTCGTAGGGCGCTCCAGCAGGCCTCTTTTTCAAATAGAATAGACAAAAAACATAGCTCCTGTAGAGGCCACGTGGACCAGTCGGCGTGGCTTGCTAAAGGTGGAACCCGCCTTTACATGCGTAACTTTTGGTCACCAGTACCGCATATGTAACATTGGGTCTTACTACCATAT
>NW_016159527.1:0-1762 GCF_001687245.7 Rhagoletis zephyria
AGCCAAATTGATCAAAATAGCCTAGTACAAACCAACAATAAAAACATATTTTTTTTTATGTTAAGAAAAATTTGCGCCTTGTTTTTGCTTATAACTTCTTTACTATTGGTCACACAAAAAAACTTTATATAAGTTTTAGTTAGAACTCTCGAGGGGCTACTCAGAACTCTCGACAGAACTCTGAAAAACAAATAAAATTTGTTTGTAAATAAAAATTTGCCCCTTGTTTTTGCTCATAACTTTTGCACTATTTGTCGTACAAAAAACTTTTTTAGAGTTTTCGTTAGAACTCAGAATTCTTAACAGAACAGAACAGAACAAATGATTTTCTTTTGTAAATAAAAATTTGCCCCTTGTTTTTGCTTATAACTTTTGCACTATTGGCCGAACAAAAAAACTTTTTTAGAGTTTTGGTTAGAAGTCTCGAGGGGCTCCTCAGAACTCTCAACAGAACTCTAAAAAACAAATGAAATTTTTTTAAAATAAAAATTCGCCCCTTGTTTTTGCTTAAAAATATTGCACTGTTGGCCGGAAGAAAAAACTGTATAAGAGTTTTGCTCAGAACTCTCTGGGGGGCTACTCAGAACTTTCAAACGAACTCTGAAAAAACAAATGAAATTTTTTTGTTGATAATAATTTGCCCCTTGTTTTTGCTTATAACTTTTGCACTATTTTCCGGACAAAACAACTTAATTAGAGTTTTGGTTAGAACTCTCAGTGGGCTACTCAGAACTCTCAAGAGACCTCGAACTCTGAAAAACAAATTACATGTTTTTGCTGATAAAAATTTGCACTTTGTTTTTGCTTATAACTTTCAGCTCTTAAGAGAACGCTGGAATTTTTTGTTTCAATTTGTTTGGAATTGCTATAAGATTAATATGTATCTCCAATATCGATTTTACGATAATATTTAATAAGCTTTATGTTATTAATTTTCTGTATACTATAGAGGTTTACGCCGACAGGCTTTGCGGCGGCGGCGTGGTCAACTTCAAAAATAATCGGCGCGGGCGGCGACGCCGGCGCGTCTGTAAAGGCCGGCGCTACTGCCCATAAGAGCCATGAGGCTACTAATCTTATCATGTCATCTCGTCAGCGTTAGGCATTCGCCTTGTCAATTCAGATTATAATTCTACTTATTTCCTTATTAAACTAGTTTTAAATTTAAATATTGTTACTTCCTACTTGAATTAAAATTTTGAGTGCCTGGCGCTGATGGATAGGCGAACCGAAGAGGGTCTAACGCAAAGAAAGTTACTTGTGCAAATTGGGGCAACAACATCTCAAGTGACAGTTAATGCATGGTCGGGTATACCACAGGTCACGCATTGTGGACCACTGTTGTTTATTCTATTTATAAACGACTTGCCTAACTATTTTAATTTTGCAAACTGCCTGATGTTTGCAGATGATGTTAAACTTTTTTCAGTTGTGCGTGATCTCTCAGATTGTAATCGTCTTTAGCTCGATCTAGATGAATTTCAGCAGTGGTGTACATTAAACTGTTTGAACCTAAATATAGGTAGATGTTGCGTAGTTACGTTCTCGAGGCAGTCTAGTAGTGATATACCTTTTGACTATAAATTAGATGGTTGCGTTATAAAGCGGAGCACTGAAATAAAAGATTTGGGCATTATTTTTGACTCCAAACTCGCGTTTACAAAACACGTTGACTATATTGTATCTAAATCGTTCTCAATGATAAGCTCTATTAGGCGAAATACTCAAGAGTTCAGAGATCCAGTAACTTTAAAATCCTTTA
>NW_016159527.1:6563-10273 GCF_001687245.7 Rhagoletis zephyria
CTCCCCCCCTGGCTACGCCACTGATCAGCATCCTTTGTGGCCGGAATAATTTGAATAAATTTATTTTATATTTTAATAAAACATTTTCACTTAATCTCCGTATTCAAGTTTTGTAATGCATTTTTTTTAATTTTTAATAAAAATTTTACGATTAAGCCTGTGAACAACTTAGTATTCGTAAAGTTTTTCATATATGGAAAATACTACGAAACAAAAATTGTTTCACTAAATCCTGGTGCATCTGTCAAACAGTCACTTTACGCACCTCGGGCTCTATTCTGTAACTGTGAGAAAATGTAGTGTACACCGAGTGCAAAACTCACAACCAAAAACTCACCGACTAAAATTCAGTGAGTTTTTCGGAAGAGCAGTGTACACAATTTTGACAGTTAAAACTCATTCTCACACATGCTGAATCGCAAAATGGGGAAGTGTACACAATTTTGACAGCTAAAACTCATTCCTGAATCGCAAAATGAAGAGTGCACACAATTTTCAGTGTACACTTGAAAACTCACAGTTACAGAATAGAGCCCCTGTTTACACCTTTTCATAAATGGGGTGCTCCCATAAAAGCCTCATAAACTTACGAGTTTTACACAGTTTAAGACTTTACGGGTTTAAGGGAATCCCATAAATAACTTAGCCATTTTATTTTCTCCATAAAATACCAACAATTAGAGCTGTAAAAGTAACGAAAATTTGTATACCGGTATGTATTCGTTACTAATCCTGCATGCACGTACATATCCACGCAACACACTTTAGTATCGTATACCAGTGTTCCCCTACCAAAACCAACCAAAACCTACCCAAAAATTTATTTTCTGAGTTTACATAACATAACATTTAGTAAAACTAAAACACAGTTAGTAAAATAAAAACAAATTAGCTGCGTATAGCAATTCATTTTACTGTACAGGCTTAACAAATGTATGTCTCTTTACACATATATATTATTATTTTTATTATTATTACGTCGGGAGTACTCACGTTGCGACCTAAAAATATCTATTGTGCTAAACGCTAATTGAAATCCCTCCAACCTTTATTTAATAAGGTAAGCACTTTGGAGGGCGCGATGTTCCAAATTTTGGAATGAGAAGACAGTCGTTCCCCTAGGTGTATCAGTCTGACTTTCCGACATAATATTTATTGTGACCCCATTTGTCCTTCTACGAAGGCATTCGCGAACACATACTTCGGTTGCGAAGACTTCCGCATGGAATATGGTTGAGTACGTGCCTATTGGCAGAATTTTGTGGAATCTTGGTCCAAGTACGCCTGTCCCAGTACTCCTGTCGTCCATCTTCGATTTGTCGGTATACCATACTTGGGAACCTGCGGCAATCATAGTTATTCACAGCAGTTCCTTCTCTTTTTCAATCAGAATAGACAAAGGAGGAATGCATGTAGTGACACCAAGGGCATTCGTTGGACAGTTTCGCGTAGCTCCTGTGACGCAGACGCGGACCAGTCGGTGCTGCTTGCTCAAGGTAGCACCCGCTTTTGCTTGCTTATAGCATTCTTGCACGATATGTATTTGCATATGCAAGTGATAATTTTATGGTACGTTAGGGGTATTCTCGAAATCTTGCAAAGCCGTTGCACGTAGCACGGATAGCACGGATTGCATAATTTGCAAACCCACAACAACAAAATACATGGGAAACAGCATTCCCTAACGCTGCAAAATATGCAACGTCGAAACCCGTGTATATATTTTGCAAACAAAGCATAGCAAGATAAGTGCGACTCTGGGCTAGTTGTTTTGTTGTTGGAATTGCTATGTATTTCTCTCATTCCTCTCATTTCGCACACTTAATTTTTTTTTTGCTGTATCTTGTTATTTTGTTTGATACATAATTCCTTGCTTGCTCCCTATGCATGATATTATTTTGCAATGGGGCTCTCGTACTTTTGCAAATTTGGAATAGTTTTTTTGCATTCCATACATTCGTGCTACGTGCAAGCCTTCGACAATACCCCTGTTGTAATATATGGATTTACATAGGCAAATACATACCGTGTAAGAGCGCAGTTAGCTTTTGGCCACCAGGCCAGTGCCGCATATATAATAACGGGTTTTACTACCGTATTTAAAGTCCAATACGTTATATTAGGAGATGTTCCCCAAGTCTTGCCAGGAGGTCTCTGACAGGCATAAAACGCCCTTGTAGCCTTGTTGGTTACATCCGAGCGATTTGAGTTCCAATTGAGCCTTTTATCTAGAGTTACTCCTAGATACTTCGCCTCTTTTGAGAACTCAATTTCGGTCCTAGTCAAGTTGACTTTCCTTCTTTTGATAAATGGGACAATGGGGAACTTTAGTGGGTTTATTGGCAAGCCTTTTCAGCGCACCAGTCTGCAGTACATATGCATACGTAAGCAGTTTATCACAACTTTGTAGTTCAATTTAAATTAAATAGATAACTTGTAGGCGCATAAATTATATATGGATGTTCATATTGTATATTGGCAATAATAAGGGTATGTGTTTGTACTTACGAATCAGGTATTGTTTGCGGTCGTCGTTATACGAACGCGCCGTTGAAATATTCGTGTTAACAAGGGTGCTAAACTGTATGGAGATACACTTTTTCTATTTTTCGAAAATAACTTTTATTGTCGCGGAACCTACCAAAATCTAATCTAGCCTGCCAACCTTCCAAATGGAAAAAAACCTACCAGTTTTGGTAGGAAAAGCCCATGTGTGGCAACACTGATCGATACGAACAACAGTTTCGTTCCCGCACAATATGTTGTGTTCATGGGCCAGAGCTGTGTAATGATTGAATCAATCGAGTGTGCATTCTCATTTTATTCGTTTAAAATTGTGATTGTTTGATTTTAAAAATTTAACAACCACTCTTGAGATTGGTTACAAATTGTAAACACAAAATATGTAGTGTGTTATGGAATGGTTGAGATCCATTCACATAGAGAATGTGAATGCAAAAAAACTCAATCATGTATAATTGCACGTTTATGTGATTGCAATCTGTCATTATCATTCAGTACTAATACCATTTGTTGTATCAGGGTTGAGTTTTTTGTACTCAAAATGTGAAACCAGAAGATTGCCATCTACCTTAAAATAAGTAAACAAATAAATATTTGCGGCTAAAATATTTTTCTAAGTGTTTGGCCTCAAACTTGAGGCATGAGTTCTGTTGTTGTGACACAAATGGAGACACGTACATATTTAAGGCTGACTCCGAATGCCAAATGATTTTATAAGAAGAGTTTCCAAGGCAGAAGTGTACTCGAGGGTTTGCCATTGCTTGCCGAAGGACGACTGCTATTTTGGGTTATGATCTGTCCAGGGATCTAACCATGGTCCTACGGAGTGGAAGCACGGACATGTAATCATTGCTACGGCGGCCGCCGTAAGTACATGCTATACATATGTATGTATACATACTCGATTATTTGTTCTCAAAATGCATGAAAACTATAATCGCTTGCAAACAATTAATAACATTTTGTGATAAATAGTTTTACAAATATATTAGGACATTTGTGTTTGTTATTTTTATGGCCTTATAACAATTATATTCAACAATTTTTATGAGCTCGAGGCCGTATTAAGTGCAAATTTATTGTGGAAAAGCAACAATAATTTGAAAAAATGGTAGAAGTGATAGCTATTTCGGAAATCACCACATTTCCTCATCAGACTTCTTTCAGTAGGATTCGAACCGACGATC
>NW_016159527.1:10583-34868 GCF_001687245.7 Rhagoletis zephyria
AAACCAACAAAACCAACAATGTGGTGATCAAGTGAATTGCAGCGGAATAGCTGCGCTTAATTGTAGTTGGCTTACAANAAAGTGAAATAGTGGAAAATAAGCAACAAGAATTAACAAGACAAACTTAGCACAGTGCGTAGGCAACTGGCTGAGTCAGTGGTGATCGTCGGTTCGAATCCTACTGAAAGAAGTCTGATGAGGAAATGTGGTGATTTCCGAAATAGCTATCACTTCTACCATTTTTTCAAATTTATTGTTGCTTTTCCACAATAAATTTGCACTTAATACGGCCTCGAGCTCATAAAAATTGTTGAATAAATATATTAGGACTTATAATTTGTGTTTTAATAAAGTATTAAACAAATTATTATTGAAAATTTTTATCTTAATATATAGATATAAAAATGTTTATATTTGGTAACTCTTAGACTTATCTTTATTTGTAACAAATGACAGATGTAAACAAAATAAAAAAATAATTGTAATTTTATAAATTTAAAGCAAACGGGCGTTCTTTACAAAACAATATAGTTAGGGATCCAATTGCGCCTATTTTTTTTACAATACCAAGCGCTTGTTTTGTGCACGCACGGCCAGTTAAGCACGCATATCTGAATCGATTTCCTTCATCATTCTTACACTGAGGGAAAAAACTTTTAGAATTAAAAAAAACGTGCTAAATTTAAAAAAATACGCATATGAAAGAGCACCAACCCTACTCGTTTTAAATTTGCAAAACGCCAGCCGTGCAGTGAAAAATGCTTAATTTTAATACGAGCGTATTTGAATTGAATATTTCCATTATACGTAGTGTATGTACAATGGAAAAATCCATTTTGTTAACACTTTTCACGTGATTTAAATACGAGCATTTTTAAACGGTAATCAAATAAAATTTTTTTATTATTACAACGCGTTTTTTTTCAGTGTATCAATTTAATGTGCATTTTTATTGTTATCTGTTGCTAACAGACATTTTGGGAACTAAATAGGTTTTAAAATGTGTGTACACAAGCGGGATTATTTCTGTGTTCATATGGAATAGTAGCTTATGTCGAAAGGCTGGCTTTACTATAATGCGGCATTCCCTTAATTCTACGACATTTTATTATTTTTTCTTTATTATACACTCATAATTAAAATTTATTATACGACAAGGAATGTTTTGAGGTCACTTACACTGAGGGAAAAAATATTAAAATCAAATAGAAACGTAATTGATCTTACTATAAACGTCAACGAAAGTACTGTAACAGTCAAATACGTGCGTAATAAATTTTGTATGAAAATATTATTTTTAAATACGAACATTTTTAAACGATAATCAAATATAAAGTATTCAAATTTACTATGCATTATTTCCCTCAGTGTAATAAGAATATTGACTTGCTAGTATCGGGACTATTTTTTGCACGTTTATACGCCAACATTTCTTCAACGGCTCGGTGCCAGTAAGTCATTCGCAATCCTATGCTGCAAATGCCGCATTATACTAAAGCCAGCCTTTCGACAAAGCTACTATTCCATATGAACACAGATTTTTAACAGTTTCGAGTTTATGTAATATTAATCAAAACTGATTTTATTTATTTTATGTAAGTACTAGCAGACCCGGCGAACTTCGTCCCGCCCAAAATTAGAATTTTAATTTAAACATTTTGGTCCAACAGTTTCTCCAACAATCTACATTTACGATTTGTACTGCACATTCATCGGCTAAGACTATGATTCGGTGGTCGTTTGCCGCCTTAAATAACCGAACGAAAGTGTTATGTCCATGAGAAGTTCCCTGGTGGCAACAATGATCCGGATCTATAGTGAATGTGCCCGAGAAACCTTATCTTATAGTTGGTGGCAATTTCAAAATGAATGCGTATCTTTGTTCAACAGAAATACAATATACATATATAAACTGAGATGAAATACCTTAAAAGCCAGTTTCGCGAAAGCAATTTAAGTGAGCTATTATTTTTTCCGTCAGGTTCTATATTAAATTCAATTAAAAAAATTAATTTTCATTAAATTGCTTTCATGAAACTGGCTTTTAAGTTATTTCGGCAGGTGGTGATTTGAGATTTACCACTGCACAACTCAACCCTGGTTTCTTCGGATGAAGTTTTAACGCATAATAATATTGGCAAATCACATCCATTGGGCCAATGGTAACACACGAGAGTTCGATATACTCAATGGTGCAACAGGTCGATTTAGTCTGACATTTACGGCACCTTTTCTAACTTGTCGATTTTTAGTAATAACTCGACCTCAGTACCACTTTGAAGCACTTTTTTGCAATTGGACTGCCTTTACCGTTTCCAATACATGTTTTGAATATTCGCCAAAACGGATCTTAAAAAAGATTTTTAGTAATAACTCAACTCCAGCGCCAACTGGCGGATTAAATTGTGAAACTCAACCATCCAGAGACCCACTCAAACACACACATAAAACTTTGTTAATATCCCTCCAGCCATTTAGGATTTCACTCAAAAAATATACCTACAGAAGAATTATATACACATTCAAAGATAACTAGAAGTCAGTACGTTTGTACTTTTGCATGCCCCCTTTTTAAAGAGCCCATTTTTCTCAATGAGTATGGGATTAATTTCATATATCTCCATACGAAGTGTTCCAGTACTGTACCATGAACACTTCCAGAGATATGCAGTATGTAATTCGCACGGTACGGTAGGTGCCACGCCCCCTTTTCCAATAGCTCCACCCCAAGTTCCAGTACTGTACCAAGAACGATTCTCCGGAGATACTTATTATGAAAAATTCGGTTTTTATGGGAAGTGCCACGCCCCTTTTAAATAGTACGAATTTTCTCCATACCAAGATCCAGTACTCTACCATGAACATTTCCAGAGATATACAGTATGAGAATTTCGGTTTGTATAGGAGGTACCACGCCCTTTTCCAACAACTCCAATTTTTCGCCATGATTGTGTGATTGCTTTCATATACTTCCGTACCAAGTTCAAAAATTTTACCATGAACGCTTCCAGAAATAGGCGGTATGAAATATTCGGTTTGTATGGGAAGTGCCGCGCGCCCTTTCAAATACCACCAATTTTTATCCAAGAGTATGGGATTGATTTCATATATCTACATACCAGGTTCCAATACTCTACCATAAATACTTCCAGAGATATGCAGTATGAAAAATTCGGTTTGAAAGGGAGGTGCCACGCCCCCTTTTCCAGTAGGTCCAAGAGTATGCGATCGATTTCAAATGCGCTAATACCAAGTTCCATTACTCTACCATGAACACTTCCAGAGATATGCAGAATGAATACTCGGCTTGTATGGGAGGTGCCACGCCCCCTTTTCCGATAGCTCCAATTTTTTCCCAGGAGTATGCGATGGATTTCATATATCTCCATACCAAGTTCCAGAACTCTTATCATGAACATTTCCAGAGATATGGGGTATGAAAAATTCGGTTCGTATGGGAGGTTCCACGCCCCTTTTATACATCGAGATTGTTTTTAGCCGATAACCATCCCTTGAACGTCTGCAGCAGGTGTCCGAAATTTCAAGAAAAACGGATCAGCCGTTCTCGAGCTTTGCGATATACATAGATGGATAAAAGTTGTTGCTTTTAATATTGCGCTCACTTACGTACAAAAAAAACATAGCAGCAGGGTTTTTATGCGTAACTATATACATACATATGTATGCACATAAATATGCATATATACAAATGTAAGTGCTAACAGAAATGTTAGTTGCTCCTTGTGGCAACATAAACGACTCTACATACATAATTGCCTACATTATTTCCCCATGAACTGTACATACATAGTTGTTTTTTTAACGTAAGAATCAACATTAACGTTAACATTAGCACTTATGTATATGTATACAAAACCCTTGCTTTGCGCTGTATTCCGTACGAATTAACAGCAGATGGCGCTCTAAGCGCTGTTATGTGGGCATGTATGTTAGATTCATAGGACTTTTAAAGTCCTGCAGTTCTATTTTTAGGCAAGTATTTAAACTTTTTTTTTGCCTAAGACAATGAGAAGCCCATCCAGAACCTATAACCGAAATTTCAAAAAATCGGTACAGCCGATCTCGAGCTTTGTGAACAGAAAAAAAACGGCTTTCAAAATATATATTAGTATAGATTACGTGATTTCTGGAAGCGTCGAATACAAAAAAGTGCTGTTACTGGGTTTATGTAATTTAAAATTGTATTGACGATTAATGATAATTATAGATTGGCGCTTACACATATGTAGTGTTTGGCCGAGGTTCTCCTCCTTTCTGGCATGCGCCTTGATGTCGTTACGCAAAGGGGCTATTAGAAAAACCCTTTTTTTATGTTGACCCAAACTGGGCTCGAACCCTCGCCCTGCGGAATGGTAGTGCGCACTTCTAACCACTAATTCACAGCGAACGCTTAATTAATTTTAATCATTAATCGCGATTAACTATTTATTGCTTATTTCTTAATCATTCATCGGATTAACATTTTGCCGGCAATGCTCGTATAAGAAGTCCCAAATTTTCACAAAAGAGAAAAGTGATTTCCTTTTATCAAAAAGTTTTTTACCAGGGTGTCTTTAAACTAATTATATTGAAGGATAGTGCACACACATAAAAGATTGCAGCCTTTTCAATACTCATTCAGTGTTAAACCATTTTTGGGATTAGTTTCTTCAATCTTGCTATGAATATGTTGATGTGTGAATTCATAACTGCTTTGAGTGAATGGAAAATTTAAATATTATAAACCTCAATCTTAAGCAAGGAATAAGTAATGAAAACTGAATAGAAAAAATTGTTGATTTAAAATTGAAAATGATTTCACACTTACACAGCTCTGTCATGGTGGGGCTGACATATAAAAATAGAAAATAGAAAAGGGGTCCTCATATCGTCTCCCTTATGCCAGAAGCATGAATGTGCAAATTTATCAATTTTGAGTTATTGGGTTGATTATCCTTTGGATGTCTCATGTTATACCAAAGCCCAGAATACCATGCGTAGACGGAAACCACATATTTCACAATATCAATTACATGAATGCAGAGTTAAGTCTCGTAAAAAAAGTCAAACTTGATTGATTGAATTTTTATACATTCATGTTTCTGGCATGCGGGGAACGATATGTACTTGCCGGTATGTTTTACAAAAATTATATAAAAATCAGACGTCTCGGTTGCACGGAAAATCGGTTAATCGCTTCTGCAGTTATTTCACATTCCGATGTATGCTTAAGATGCAAAAACCTAAAGGTAAATTTTATAAGAAATTAAACTGACCATTTATTAAAACTAGTAGAAACCCCCGAAACTCGGGTGTATGCAGTAAAGAATTACTTACTAAAATTATGAAATTAAATTTAAGCATATAATAAAACGTGATATTCGTAAAATACTTCAGTATTTAGTTGAAAATTTATTTAAAGAACTTCGTGAAAGACAACAATTAATCTCGTACTGCTAGAGGCTTGATAACCCAGAAAATTGGCTCCTTTTATGGTGAAAGGCATTTAGTATTACACTTTTAAACTAAAGCTTACTTAACCCTTTCAGTATAAAATTTCAACCCTGATTCTAAAAATTTTAAAATATGTATACCAGCTAATTTTGTATCGTTCATTTCAAAAATCACATCAACAATATTGTAAAGCTTTGAGATCTCCCGTCATTCAAGGTCCTTTATAATGGTCAGTGATAACCTAGGTGTTTAAAAACGTGAAACCCGCTTAAACTTTTTATTTTTGAATTAGAATCAGACTGATGACAAAGTATCTTTTAATGAATATATAAAATTATCGGTTGGTGGATTATGTATTTGAATATTTGCGAAATACACTAGGCCATTTTGCTTAGTTCCCCACAGTGTTGGGAAATAATTTATAATCTATACAAAAACTACTTTTCGACTGTAAATTGTATCGACTTTTTAGCATGCATACGTATTCACGGGAAATTTTATGGAGGTACATTTAAATATTTTACACTTTTAACATAAATGTCAAGGCAGATATTTTAAGATACACTTCTGAACAAACACATTTTTTTAAAGTTATTGTGAATGGATAAAAGAGACATCTTCTTTGAATTCAGTATCTACTAAAACTTGACATTTCAAGTGCTTATCAAAACTTTATGCATGTTAACTAGATTGGCCATTTATCTTAAAATTATATAATTTTAATTATTTGTTTATAAAAATGCAGTTTACACTTTAATAAAACCCGTATAAATCCAAGGTTTAATCTTTGCGCAACATTAAAAAAATCAACAAACTTGCGTAAAGCTTTTTAATTAGATTTCCTCTAAATACATATTTTGAGTATGCAGTTTTGTAGCCCGATCAATTCAAATAAAGCGCAAGTTTAAAATACATAGCTGCAACTTATCGTTGATTTTTATTATTATTATTTTTTTTTTTGATGAAGGCGTTGCTCATTTTCTTCATTAAAAAATCGTCGAACATACTTAGATAATATGGAAGAAAATTACCGACATCGTCAAAAATATGCGATACATCAACTATTAATCACAGCTACTTAAAATTGGCACTTTATTAGACTAAAATTGAATGAGCTAAAAAACTGCAAAATATTAAGAGTTAAAATTGAAATAGAAAGTTCGAAATTTTTACGAAAGTTTGTCGATTTTTTTTAATGTTGTTCAAAGATTAAACTTATTTTCATTTAGTGTTTGTTAAGGAGTAAACTATATTTTTATAAACAAATAATTCAAATTAAAATATGATAAAATAAAAATAGTCAAATCTAGTCAATATGTGAGTGTCGTAAAGTTATAATATTTAAGAACATCTCTTTCTTAATTAACGATGACTCTGTTTCTATATGAAGCTGATTTCAACATTTTGTTTTAGTAAAATTTAGTATCGAAAATATTCTTTCAAAACTTGCCTAGGAATGTGATATATGGTTCGTTCAAAACCCTTTTTCAAAACTTATAAAGGCAAAAACGAGAAGGCGAAGACAAAAACAGAATGAAATATTTTCCGCAGTGAATTTTCAGATTTTTAAAACGGTATAGTAATTTAATTTTTTAAATTTAAATAAAGCATGAATACCCCATGGAATAAATGAGTAGATAAAAAATATATAACGGTAAAACTGGCACATACATAAATATATGAAAGAATGCACCCAGGCGACGCCTCTGGCCATTGTGTGTCACAAATTTAAGTTGTCGATGGAAATTTTTTTTCATCTCCCCACCAAAGCCAAATCCTGGCTACACCACTGAACTACATCAATAATTATGTTCGCTTAAGTACCCGCATCGAGGTACTTAAGCGGGTTCTTTTAAGTAGGAATGTGGAATTTTAGATATCCGCGGATGCGAATGCGGATGCGGATGTTTAAAAGCTAACATCCGGGGATGCGGATGCGAATGCAGATGCCAAGTATTTTTAAGAAATAATTTAGGTGAGTAAACTAGGCGATTTAGTTAGATAAAAAATGGAAAGGTTAGTAATTTTTGGTAAAGTTTTTTTTAGTACTTGAATTTAAAAATTGTAAAATTGTATTTAATAAAAAGTTTTTAAAGGGTCGTAAATCAAACCACTAAATAACTACTCGCTCGAGGCGACAAAATGGAAACTTGACACAATTGTAAATTCTTTTCGATTGACGTTGCAGCAGTCGAGAGGACCTTCAGTTATATTTATTTTCTTTTAATTGCGGTGCAATAATTCCTTTTTGAGAATTACATCATGGCTGCTAATGTCGGATGTATCCTCCTGACTTTCATCTTCACAATCTGGCATCATGACAAGATTTGTTTTAACACGGTTGTTTTCCAAAGAATTCTTCATTTCTGTTCTTTTGGTGTTTTTAGACTTTGTAGAACATGTAAGGTCAACAGTGTTTTTCGATTTTAATTTTTGTAATTCATTTTTAATCCTTTCTTCTGTGACTGGCCAGATATACGTTTTATCAGTGCACTTGCATAATATTCCAGGGACCGAAAATAATAGTTATTTTTTTACGAGTTAAACTTGGCATAATATTTTTTATGCCGAAATAAATGTCCTTTCCAGATTATAACCAAAGAGGACTGAAATAGCTTTTAAACAGAAATAATGAACGAAGGTTACCGCCTCTATTTATATTTTTATACCCGAGCGCACTTGTGCACAAGGGTATATTAACTTTGTTCGCATAACGGTTGTTTGTAACAGCCAAAACTAATCGAGATCGATATGAACAAATGTATACATAAATGATCAGAATGAAAAGAGAAGTCGATTAGGCCATGTCCGTGTACACGATAACTCGAGCAAAAACCGAGATATGTCAACGAAATTTGGTACGTAGGTTGCCCTTAATCCAAGGTAGGTTGGTATTAAAAATGGGCGAAATCGGACTTTTACCACGCCCACTTCCAATATAACGGTATTTGCGAAAATGAAAAAACTGCGATATTTCAGTAAATATTAGATGCAAATTGTTGAAAATTAGTATGTGGAGTAGAATTGTGGTAAAAAATAATATTGTTATGAAATTTTTGGAAAATGGGCGTGATCCCGCCCACTTATGCTGAAAGGCTGTTTCTGAGTAGCCGCTTCACCAATTACCATACTCAGTAAGAGGCTTGGGTAGAGTGTAGCTAAGAAATCTGTTGAAAATCTTTGAAATCGGATAATAACCACGCCCACCTGCCATATAACGGTAATTTAGAGAAACACGAAAACTGCGATAAATCAATAACTACTGCAGCTAATTCATTTAAAATCAGTGATTGCAATAACTGGTTAGCAAAAAACTAGAATATTATAAATTTTTGAATAAAGGGCGTGGCGCCGCCCTCTTATGACTACAAATGTGTATCTCGGTAACCGATTTATCAATTTCCACCAAACTCGGTGCACTTAATAGCCTTGGTACGGAAAACTTGTTGAAAATTATTCAAATCCGGAATAAAATTACACCCTCTTCCTGTATAACGGTAAATTTCAGAAATACGAAAACTCCGATATTTCAATAACTGAGACTGCTACAGACTTTTGGGAATAGGGCGTAGCACCGCCCTCTTTATAACTATAAAGGTGTAACTCGGTAACCACTTAATCGATTTGTACCTAACTAGGTTCAATTATATCATTAAAGAGCGAAATACACCACACAAGCGGCTTGTCAAACATACTTTTCCCATTTTGCCATAGACCATGCAAACATGAGTCGTTCAGGCACAGAATTTTAGTTTTCATTCGGTTAACAATGTAAAACATTTTAGTTTTCTACCATTATTCTCCCTTACGTCTTCACTTGGTGAAATTTCAGTTGCAATTGAGGCGATTTTACCATCCACATCGCAAGCGGTTTGATCAAACGTCAACATGGCGGCCAGAAAATCAAAAAAATTTGATTTTTGCTCAAATTTCCCTCAAGCGGTTTGTCAAACCTTCAAACACCCCATAGACAGCACAAATGGCTTGAAGCAAAGGGAAATTTCGCTTGGTTTGTCAAGCCGCTTGTGTTGTGTATTTCGCTCTTAAGTCTAATTCTGCATATTATCAAAAACGTTTGCAATCGGGTGAAGACTCTTACTTATCATACAAAGGTAGTTCAGGGAAAGTTGAAGCGACGATATTTGATACCTACGCCGGGTATGTAAAGTTCCGTTTCGCCCGAACTTATACTTCTTTACTTGTTTTTGTATCATTTAATAATAAAGAAATTCATATACCTCACCCAAGGTTTGTTCTATGGTAATACAGGCCGACAAAATTTTTACCCAGAAACCAGACTATACTTTCCCGAAGGTTTTCGGTGCGCTGAATTCTAATCTGGCCACTGAATTGTTCTATCACATCAGGATTTTGAGATATTCTAACCTATAAGTGCAAAAAATGCCGTTTTTGCCCATTTTTGAAGTTGTGTATGCAAGCCAGAGTAATTTTTCTCAAAAAAATACAAAAAAGGTGTTAAAGTACAAGTCTTTTTCTTTGAAATGGCGTTGAGTTTGCACAAATATCTTTTTGGTTCGCTGAAATATTACAATTTTAAATTTATGGATTTTCCACACAAACATGGCCGCTATGTTACTTACATGATTTTCAAGATATTGAAAAATTGTGGAAACCAAAAGAGAAAAGTGAACCGTTTCGGTGAAAATTAAACTCATGATAAGGCTGAATAAAGTTTTTTGGTTTACAAGGACAAATAGGTATTGAAAATGCGCATTTAATAAATTTTTTCTTTTCAAATTAATAAAGTTTGCAGGACTAAAAGCTCAGTTAGTCTAGACTTAACTTAATCTAACTTACCGTAAGAAATCATCAATAATTACTCAACACGTCAACTTAAGCCAAGAGCGGAAATATTTTGTTTTTGTATTTCCTTTTTAAGCTGTTTAACAGTTCGCCACCTAAAATGCCACATCAAAAAAATTCATCCAAACAAAAATGTTTGCGTTCAATTTTTTTAAGAAATACAAAAACGAGAGCCTGGCAAGCCTGATTCTCTCACCGCTCTCAATTTCCGTAAAGCCGTAACTTAAGAACCTAAAATCTACAGGTTCTTAAGCTCCTTACGGTATGTTAAGTTTTAACTAACCGCCAACACAGTTTCTCATATAACAGGTTAGCCAAAATATTAAGTTAAGTTAAGTTACGGAAATTAAGTCTAGACTAACTGAGCTTTAAATTCGATAATGTGGTCGTATGTACATATATTAGTCCTCAAACAATAATTTAAAAAAAAATAAATATTGCTTTTCCGTACCCATTCGTCCTTATGCACCAAAAAAATTTATTGGTATAATTCTACAAAATTTTTTCTTATATTTGATACCCTTATCTTTAAACTACATTGCACTGCAGATTTTAAAAAATTGTTTGAATTAATGATATTTTTTAGATCCCTAAGTCCTTTAAAAAAAATCCTGACGTCAGAGAGAAAAACTAAGTCCGCAGTTATACGTGACTCAAACAACTGACACCGTGTTGATTTTTTTTTAAATATTCGGAATGTTTTTCGAGCAATTTTTTTTGTTATCTATATATATAAAAATGAATGTTTGTCCGTATGTCCTTTTTAGGCGTCAAAAGTACCCAACCGATTTTAATGAAATTTTTACGGTAGGTGCATATAATCACTGGGAGTGTTATAGAACAAAACTAATGTCGATAGGCGGCGTTGCAGTCGAGATATTTCTAAAATCCGTATTTACGGTCCGATTTGCTTAAAATTCGGTACGCGGGTAGCTTTTTAGAATATATTAGCATACATGATCAATTTTTTCCGAGAAGTGGACCAGGGACCGATCTATTCGAAAAAATCGTATTTACGGTCCGACTTGCTTAAAATTCGGTACGTAGGTAGTTTTTTAGCATATATTAGCACATATGATCCATGTTTTCCGAGAAGTGGACCAGGGACCGATCTATTCGAAAAAATCGTATTTACGGTCCGACTTGCTTAAAATTCGGTACGTAGGTAGTTTTTTAGCATATATTAGCACATATGATCCATGTTTTCCGAGAAGTGGACCAGGGACCGTTCTATTCGAAGAAATCGAATTTATGGTCCGATTTGCTTAAAATTCGGTACTTAGGTAGCTTTTCGCCTGGATAAGCTTATAGATTCCTGTTTTCCAGTTTTCATGCAATTTCGAATATAAATAGCTTTGAGCAATCACCATATCAAGGGGCGAATTCGTCACTAAGCAAGATATTTTTGCGCCAATCAGAAACAACGGATACTGTCAAAATATAATTATAATATATAATATATCTCAACTAATATATATTTTAAAAGCCATTTTTTAGTTTTCGTAAGGCTCGAGAGCGGCTGAACCGATTTTTTTGAAACTGCCACCTGCCGCACGTGTCCCAAGGATGGTTTTAGGCTAAAAAAAAAATCAATATGTAAAGGGGGCGTGGCACCTCCCATACCAACCGAATTTCTCATGCTACATATCTCTGAAAGTGTGCATGGTAGAGTTCTGGAACTTGGTATGGAGATATACGAAATCAATCGCATACCCTTGGAGAAAAATTTAAGCTATTGTAAAAAGGCCTGTGGCATCTCCCATACAAACCAAATTTTTCGTACTACGTATCTCTGGAAATGTTCATGGTAGAGTTCTGGAACTTGGTATGGAGATATACGAAATCAATCGCATACCCTTGGAGAAAAATTTAAGCTATTGTAAAAAGGCCTGTGGCATCTCCCATACAAACCAAATTTTTCGTACTACGTATCTCTGGAAATGTTCATGGTAGAGTTCTGGAACTTGGTATGGAGATATACGAAATCAATCGCATACTCATGAAGAAAAAGGGCAGCTGTTGGAAAGGGGGCGTGGTACCTCCCATATAAATCGAATTTTTATACTGCATAGCTCCGAAAGTATTCATGTTACAGTACTGGAACTTCGTATGGAGATATGTATGTAGTTGAAATCAAGCCCATACTCATGGAGAAAATTTGGGCTATTTGAAAAGGGGGTGTGAGGCCTACAAACGTACCGACCTTTAGCTATCTTTGAATGTATTTATAATTCTTCTGTAGGTGTGTTTGTGAGTGAAATCGTACGGATTTTAACGAAACTTTTTGTGTGTGTTGGAGTGTGTCTCTGGATGGTTTAGTTTCACAATTTAATCCGACAGTTGGCGCTGTAGTTGAGTTATTACTAAAAATCTTATTTATGATCCGATTTGGCTAATGTTTTAAATATGTATGCAATACTATTGCAAAAACGTGCTGCCAAGTGGTGCTGAAGTCGAGCTATTACTAAAAATAGCCAAGTGAGAAAAGGGGCCGTGAAGGTCAGATTAAATCGACCTGTTGCACCATTGAGTATATCGAACGCTCCTGCGTTGCGATTGGCCCAATGGATGTGATTTTCCAATATTATTATTCAAACTTTTAAGGTGTTTCGTCTGAAATAAGTAAATGTATATTGCATTTCTGTAGAACAATGATCCGCACCCATTTTGAAATTGCCACCAACTATACTGTAAAGCACCACTGAAGAATTTCAAGAACTTCTTCACGGATATAACATTTTCCTTAGGTTATTTAAAGCGGTCGTAAACGTGAATTTTTGGTGAAAATGTTGGACCAAAAAGTTTCAATAAAATATATAATAATTTTGGGCGGGACGAAGTTCGCCGGGTCTGCTAGTTTTTCTATAAAAATACCGTTCAAGCTTTAACAAAAACCACATAAATCACAGTTACAAGCTTTATACAAAGTTTAGGAAAATTNTCTGCTAGTTTTTCTATAAAAATACCGTTCAAGCTTTAACAAAAACCACATAAATCACAGTTACAAGCTTTATACAAAATTTAGGAAAATTCCACAAATTTTCATCAAAATTTCAACTTTTCAATCTGATTCTTTAGAACATTTCTGGGTATGCAATTTTAGTCTAATGAAGTGCAAGTTTCAAACGGGTAAAAAATTCCGTTGATTTCTGAGATTTTCTTTTTTTTGGTGACGGATTTTTGCACTTTTTCCATATAAGCATGCATTTCTTATGAAACAAAATGCAGGAGACCGTTAGCAACAAAATTTCAAAAATCAACGTAATTTTTTGTAAATTACACTTGTTATATAAAAAAGCCGCAAATGTAGTCTCCAAAAACAATTATCAAAAAACAGCGCGAATTTTTAGCTGGTTGAAACTTGCACTTCATTACACTGAGCCAAAAGCACAATGGTTTTTTCCATGGTGGAATAATAACAAGGTGTTGGCGACGTGTTTGTTGTAATTTTGACAAGATCGTAACAGTATGCACAAACGGATTAAAAGTAGTAAATAATTAGTAACTTTTCTACTACTTTAAAATGCGTGACCGGAATAGACCTGCCGAAAAAATGAGGTTAAGTTACTGACAACACCTTGGTATTATTACACCATGATTTTTTCAACCAACTTATGGTTTAATTTCTTCATGGTCAATAAGCCGATTGCAAGGAATGTGATTCAAGTTGAACATTTAAGAACAAATTCGTATGTATGGTAGTGGCTGAACGTTCAGAGATGCTTGCTGTTATTTGTTGGATTCCAGCAGTACGAATGCCGTCAGCGCGATACATAATTTTTTTGTTTTTTTTTTGTTTTTGGTTTTTCTTAATTACGAAAAGCCTCTGTAAAATACAGAACCAAATCAAACGACGAAGAAAATTGATTCAATTGAAGACACATTTATAAAGCGGCTGTGTAGCTGAGTGTGTAGAGATGATTGCTGTTATTTGCTAATCCCGTCAGAGGCATCATGTTAAATGATAATAAAAAATTTTGTTTTGTATTTTTAAATTATGAAAAAGCACCTGTGAAGAGCAGAACATAAACTTATTTAAACGAAAAAAAGGCCAACCAATAGTTTGGTTAATATAAAGAAAATTGTGGTTAATTGCTGTATTTTTTTGTAAGCGAGCGACAAAAAAACGCTCAACTCGGGTAAAATTTTCTTTTAGCAACCCTGCTGGTGGCTGGCAAGAAATATGTGATTAGTTTAACGGGATTTAGACACAAAAAACAATAGAAATTAGTTATTATGCGAGGTATTTGCGTAATATATATACTTATTTAAAATATAAATCATGTATATACGAAAAAAAAAATTCTCTCTCCAATTTCCCAGCAACAATTCACAATAGAGCAATTTTTTCACTTAACAACACTACTCTTCAGGTCGCGTATTTTTTAACCGACCTGGCTGAACTCGGATAAATAGCCGAGTTTGTGTTGTTGCTTTGCGTGTATTTCGTCATTTAAGCGAGTGTTCTTTTGTAGCTCGGTTGCAAAAGAATGGACGTAATATTACCAAATCTTTGTTGAAAATGTCAACCAAGGCATTGTTAATTTTAACCAAAAATCACGTTGATTCCTTTACAAGTTTGAATTTGGTAATATTAACCAATTTTTGGTTGGTTTTTCTCTCAGTGTAGACTAAAATTGTATGGGCTAGAAAACTGCATACCCAAAAATGTTGTAAAGATTCAGATAAAAAGTTGAAATTTAGTTGAATTTTCCTAAATTTTGTATAAAGATTGAAACTATGATTTATATGCTTTTTACTACCGGGCAAAGAATTCTGCTTTAGCTGCCATGTCTTAGTATTGTACACTACATAGAGGGTAAACTTCAAAGGTTAGGGGGATGGCTCGAGTCCGTCCCCTGCCCCTAGGTAGCGACGCCCATGGTTGTGTTGTATTGATTCACGTTAATGGAGCATATACGGAACATGCGAGTAACGAGATTATGATGTGAGTAACGATTCGGTACTTCGAGTCAGGGGTTGTATTCGTTACCCATTAACGAATACACACGGTTTGCTACAGCTCTACCAACAATACGTGCGTTCTATAAGTAAAAAATTCTCATTTGACACATTGCACAGATTTCATTGCAATTCACTTGCATTGCTTTTATTGTCTTCTATCACAGTACATGCTTTTAGCGACAATGCTTAGAGAGAAATAGGTTAGGCTGTGCAGTCTGACCCCTTTGTGAGTAATTCCTCAAAACGTGAAGAATTGAGGGTGCGCTTGAGGATTTTTATTTTGAGGAATTTTCTCTCGATATATTTGCAGATAACCAATGCAACCATGTTTTACACAACAGAGAGGTTAAATCGCTCTGCAAATTTTTGAACAAAAAGCTTTCGAAACTTCTATAAAAAGCGAAATACACCACACAAGCAGCTTGTCAAACATTCTTCAAGCCTACTTTTCCCATTTCGACATAGACCATGCAAACATGACTCGTCCGGTTCTTAAAGGAAAAGGGTTTAGTTTTTTTTCGATTTTCTCTCTTGCGTCTTCATTCCGTGAAAATTCCGTTGCGAGTGAGGCGATTTTATCATACACAACGTAAGCGGTTTGATCAAATGTCAACATGGCGGCCAGAAAATCAAAAAATGTTTTTTTTGTTCACATTTCCCTCAAACGGCTTGTCATACCTTCAAACACCCCCATACACAACATAAATAGCTTTAAGCAAAAGGATATTTCGCTTGGTTTGTCAAGCCACTTGTGTGGTGTTTTTCACTCTTAAGCACATCTGCATTTGCTGCAAAATATTCAAAATTTTATCAATAACTTGTTTCGTTCCATCGTTATATTTTTAACTTACTTTGAACTTGCGAAATCTCGGTAACGAATGGAGAGAACACGCATTGTTCGATCACAAGGCTATTCTATATCGATTCTTCATTAGATCTAGAAAATTATAGGGAACAAGTTTTTGAATAAAAAGATTCTACAGGTTCATATAAGTTTCCCAATTTCAAACAAAAACTATACCTGCATTACTAATATAGCCCTTTTTTAATGCTTCAGTAGAACGTATATTTAGTAGCTTAAAAATGTGTAGGACTGACTTAAGGACCAGATTGAGCACTGATATAGATGCAGCAATATTATATACAAACCAAGGCATAAAAAATAAAGGTGAAACTTTGTTTGAGCCGCAAGACCAAATGCACCAATTGAATTGGAGAATGTAAGTACCTGTAAATAGTATGCAGTACGCAATACTCATATCTGTAATAAGAAAATTTTGATTAATTTATTCGGATTTTGAGGGTTTTTCATTTGTTTTTGAGGAATTTGGTACTTTTTGTGGCAGCACTGGTGCTGTGGCATGAAGTGCTTATTTCTCTCTATGCTCTTGCAGAACATTGGTGGTTGAAAACAAAACCTTGAATTGCTATGTTAAATGGCCAAATGACTTGAAACTCGCTGTAAGTCGACTTGTGCAACAGTCTAGTACATACCCTGCAGTGAAAAATTATCAATTGTTAAAACTAACCAACTTATAGTTAGCTTTTTGGCGAGATTTCGATTAATACCTCACTTTTAATTAGCTATGACAAAACCAACTTAAAGTGAATTGTAAAGTCGTGCAGGAGTCATGCAGACGCAATCGGGAGTTGGTTTTCTTTACAAGTTTCTATTAAATATCCTCATACAAAAATTACTTTCAATACACTTTTTTTCTGAACTTCGCAGATTCTTTTTCATATTCAGGACAAATAAAAGGAAGATCGAAATTTTATACTATCATTTTGAAGTTATGTCTGACGGTGTTCGAATATGGGGCCACCCAGAGCAGAATATGTAAACAAATATGAAATGTAATAAAATAAAGTAAATAAAAAAGTAAAAAAACAAAAAAATATTTTGTTTTTCTTATTGATATTTTATGTCCAAAAGTAGTTAGTTACAAGTTAGTTGACATGTAATGCAGAGGTATCCAGGTCTGACTTTTTTGCGGCCATCGCCCCACAAAAGTAGTTAGCTTTTTTCGAACAAAATACACAGTTAATAGTTAGCACTAGTGTTCGCGTAAACAGACTAAAGTAAAGGTATAAGCTAACGTCACTCCCTGCAGGGTACATACATAAACGTATTTGAGCTAAGCATGCAAAACTAGCAGTACACATTAAAACTGGTATATCTCGAGAAAGACAAATCGAATCGCAAAAATCAATTTTAAAGGGGTCGTCCCCTAATACTAAATTATTCCCTAAGTAGAACTGAGCAAAAAATTTTGTTGTTTTAATAATCTATACTAATATATATTTTGAAATCCTTTTTTTCCTGTTCGCAAAGCTCGAGATCGGCTGTACTGATTTTTTTTTTGAAATTTGGGTTATAGGTTCTTGATTGGCTTCTCATTGTCTTAAGCAAAAAAAAAGTTTAAATACTTCCTAAAAATCTAAAAGCTTAAACAGACGGCAGCGTTGATTCGGATTAACTCGGACTTAATCCAGATCAACTGCCGTTAATTCCCGAGTTGACCCGGATCAACGCTGCCGTCTGTTTTTGCTTTTACATACATGCCCATATAACAGCGCTCCTCGCCTGCAAATCACAAACGAGAGCACCCTCGGCTGTTAATTCGTACGGAATACAGCGCAAAGCAAGGGTTATGTACAGTGTGACCGCGGGCTTGTGATAAATTGTAGCAGAGAAGAGACCTAAAATGTATCAATTTTTTTTATTTCATGTATCAAAGTATCAATATGGAATAAAACCAATAAATTTTATGAAAAACCATTTTCCAAAACAGTTTAACATTTATTGTTTGCAAAAAGGTACACGTATCAGTTGTACTTGGTATTAGTATAATAATAACAAGTAATTTTGAAGCAAAAAACAAAACCGACTTCAATTCTCATATAAAAATTTAAGATTATCGTTAATTTCTTCATGATCCAATGAGCGGATATAAACTAAATTAGTATGGGACCACCTGTGAGGTACCACCTTTCCTTTAAAAAATAATTATAGAAATTGGTTAACAGTTATGCGGTAACATACATAAAAAAAATGGTCCGACGAATTGATAGCCTCCTTTCTCCTTTTTGTGAGGTTGGTTAATAACGAAAATGTCTTACAGTCCTAGAATAATAAAAACGAAATTTTTTTACATGTATCAGTTCAACTGAGTATAAGTATAATAAAAACAACAAAAATGTCTTATATGTAGTTCTATTTTTAACCGACTTCAAAAATAGGAGAGGTTATCAATTCGTAGGAATATTATTTCTTTTTATGTATGTTACTTCATATTTTTTGACCACGTCAACCGATTTCGATAATTCTTCTTCCATCAGAAAGGTAGTGTCTCACAAGTGGTCCCATACTATTTTGGTTTAGAACCGATTATTGTATCATAAAAAAATTAACGGTATTCCTAAGTTTTTATATGAGAATTCAAGTCGTTTGTGTTTTGCATAAAAAGTACTTGTTAGTTTAAATATTTTTGGACTTATAGGACTCAGAATTCAAATTGTTAAATAATTTTTAAGGCAAGGTTTTCGAAAACATTATGCATTGGCAAAGTGAAGCGATTTGTTTTGATCAAATTCAGATCCGAGAAAATGCGGTCAGCAGCGGCAGAGCTGTACGACAAACATAACAAGTTAAAGATAAAAAAATTAGTTCGAAATATAAAAAGTTATTTAAAGCATTTTTTAGCTTGCTTACATGATGTTTAACACCAACGTTGTAGTGTTGAAACTCGGCGAATTCATCCACCCTTTGTAAACATCTCTGAAAAGTTTTTCGATTCTACGGGAATTTTTTTACACGATTGGAAAAGTATCAAAATTTAAAAAGAATCCACTTGGTCAAAACGGTCACACTGGTTATGTATACATACGTGCTAATGTTAACGTTAATGTTGATTCTTATGTTAAAAAAAAGCAAATATGTATGTACAGTTCATGGAGAAATAATGTAGACAATTATGTATGTAGAGCAGCGAGTGCTTTTTCTCTGCACGCGCCTATGCAAAATGTATAGAAAGTTTAAAACAGCTTTGCTCAAGGGCAAGGCAGTGCCCATCAGTGATGTAGAGTCCACGGTGGAGAGAATACAGAAGGTGGCGCCGATGGCAATACCGCTAATCGGCTCTCAGTGAATTTGACAGAATCAGCTGTTTTGCTGACATCACAGTCGAGGTGACAGCAGTAGTGATGTGCTGAGTCAATACTTTTAAGTATCCAATACTCTCGATAATCGGTACCGAAACATTTAGGTTTCGAATAAAAGCGCACATAGGCCAAAAATATGGAAAAAACGGTTCAGGGGAGATTCGCCTATCAAAACCCGAATGTAGGAGCCAATAGAGCTTTCAATACTGATTTAAATGAAAGATGTATATATGTGGGTGCGAGGCCATAATACAGAGAAACTCTTACTTGTTTGAAGCATTTTTCTTCCAGCTGAATCGGACGATATCATTTTTGTAGGCAGATTCTGTAACCAGTTAGCAACAGATTCTGTAACCAATTTGCGACAATTTTCGAATCGGTATCGTTTTTGTTGACGTATGTTATGAAATATTTTTACGTCAACAAGTGCGATATCGATCCGAAACTTGTCGCTAACTGGTTACAGAATGTAAAGAATCAGTATCGGGTACCGATAAGGAAGTACATTTTACAACGCTTTTATCAACTTGCAATGTTGTGGCTCCAGAAACTTTCAATGTTGTGGATCCAGAAACTTTCAATGTTGTGTGTCCGACACCATAAAACCTTTGCTTTGCAAAGTTCCTATAAAAAAGCATAGTGCATAGGGCGACATCTGTAGTGAATAGGGCGAGGTAGATGACATCTAGATGTCGCCCTATGTACTGCGTTTGCTACAGCGGAAATAGACGACACGCCATTTCTTTAAATAAAATTAATTGGTGCTCGTTTGTATGTACATACATATGTAAATGCATGTGTGTGCACCTTTCTATTAATATCGTTGAATTATTTTAATATCTATTGCAAAATTTTATTCAGACAGGACTAAAAAGTAGAAAATAAATAATATAAAAAAAACTTTTTAATATACAACGCTTTTATAAATGGACTAAAAAGTAGAAAATAATACTTCTCAGTCCCATAGAATTTGTTTTGATAACTTTTGATTTTGAAATTTTAGCAAAAGTCATTATAAACAATCTATGAAATTGAAAATGAAAAGCGTGGGGCGCATGTAATACACTTGAATTGATATGAAAAGTAATATATGTATGTATGTATGTGGGTATATGAATAACGACCGCTTAAAATCGATTTCAAAGTTCTACTTTCGCTGTAGAAATTTTAGGTCTACGTTATGTAGTTTGACTATTGTCAATTAAATCGAATGCTTTGTATTGCATGCGCTCCACGTTTTTCATTTTCAATTTCATAGATTGTTTATAATGACTTTTGCTAAAATTTCAAAATCAAAAGTTATCAAAACAAATTCTATGGGACTGAGAAATATTATTTTCTACTTTTTAGTCCATTTATAAAAGCGTTGTATATTAAAAAGTTTTTTTTTATATTATTTATTTTAAGTATTGGGTACCGACAATTCAGCACATCACTAGACAGCAGTTTTATTTACCGCTTTCAGTTGTCAACTCTACGGCACCGTCACGCCAAAATTACTCTCACGAATTCTGCTGCAATCAGCGCAATCTTTTATTTTATCATTCTTGTGTAGAGTCGTTTATGTTGCCACAAGGAGCAACTAACATTGCTGTTAGCACTTACATTTGTATATGCATGTTTATGTACATACATATGTATGTATATTATTACCCATAAAAACCCTGCTGTTATGTTTTTTTGTACGTAAGTCAGCGCAATATTAAAAGCAGAAACTCTTATCCATGTATGACCAGGGTTGCCGTTTTGGGCTTTTCTTATCATAATTGGTGGGGTTTTTTTCTCGTTGGTAGGATGGTAGGACGCTTAAAATTTTGGTAGGTTTCTTTGCTCATAAAACATCTCTGGTTTGTTGTAGTGTTGCACTTCTAGTAGGCTTGTCAAATTTGGGCAATATCAGTTTAACCAGCATGCTGTTTCTTGTATGGGTCCAACTGTTTGCCATTATATCAAATACCTTTTCAAAAATTTTTCCAAAATTTTGTCATAAACGTATTTCTTGGTAAAGAATTGTTGCAATCATCAATTTTGAATAAATTAGCTTCAATATTTACTGATTTATCGAAGATTTTGTATTTCTCGAAATTACCGTTATATGGGATGTGGGCGTGGTTATTGTCCGATTTTAAAAAGTTTCGGCGGTTTTGTATGCTGTACCAAGGCCAACAACTGTGCCAAGTTTGGAAGAAATTGGTGCAGCGGTTACCAAGATATACACATGTAACCATAAGTGGGCGTGGCTACGCCCATTTGCCAAAATTTTGTAATATTCTTATTTTTCGTCTAAAACTCATTGTAAATATCAATTTTGAGTGAATTATCTTCAGTAGTTACTAAAATATCGCCGTTTTCGTATTTCTTAAAATTACCGTTATATGGGAGGTAGGCGTGGTTATTATCCGATTTCGCCCATTTTCAATACCGTCCGTCCCACGCCCAAAAGAAGTTCACGTACCAAGTTTCGTTAAGATATCTCAATTTTTACTCGAGTTATCGTGTGCAGAGACGGACGGACGGACGGACGGACGGACGGACAGACAGTCACCGCTTAATCGATTTCTCTTTTCATTCTGATCATTTATGTATACATTTGTCTATATCTATCTCGATTCGGTTTGCCTGTTACAAACAACCGTTATGTGAACAAAGTTATAATACCCTTGTGCACAAGTGCGCTCGGGTATAAAAAGCAAATTCAAATATTCCATCCTCGGTCTCCGGAGGAAGCTGCGAACCTCTTCGCTGAGTTTTTTCGCTCCAATTTTATTGCGGATTCTGATACTTTTATTGATAGTAGTTCCATCTCTGATTCAGTTTTTGCTTTTGGTTCGCTCACTGTATCTACTGAAGACGTTAGCAAGGGCATCGAATCCTTAAAAAAAAATATAAAAAAATGGAAGTTGACGGTCTTTCAGCTATTCTCTTTAAACGATGTCCTTCACTTATTGAACCTTTAACATTAATTTTCAATAAGTCATTATCATCCGGTGAGTTTATTGTTGACTGAAAAAGTGCCTCCATAACACCAATTTTCAAAAGCGGGAATAAAAATAACGTCGCCAATTATAGACCGGTTTCGAAATTGTCCACAGTATCCAAAATTTGTGAGTGCATCGTTAAAGAGAAATTGTTATTTGCTACTAGTAGTTTGATTTGCCAAAACCAACATGGTTTTGTCAGAGGTAGATCAACAGTTTCCAATCTAGTGGTTTTCACGGAAGACTGTTGTGCTGCCTTTCTAGAAGGTCATCAAGTCGATACAATTTATACAGACTTCTCGAAAGCGTTCGATAGAGTCTCCCACAAGGTTTTTGTAGCTAAATTAAGTAAGCTTGGCTTTCATTCGGTCTTCCTTGAGTGGATTAAATCGTACCTCAGTGAAAGGCATTGTGTTGTTGCTTTCGATAATTTCTCTTCCGAGCCATTTATTGCGACGTCAGGGGTTCCTCAAGGGAGCATTTTGGGACCTCTGCTGTTTGTCTTATTCATTAATGACGTCGGTTCTTGCTTCTCGTCATCTAAATTTCTATTATATGCGGACGACCTCAAGATATACTCCACAATTAGGGATGTGCATGATTCCATTGTCCTTCAAGCGGAGCTTGATAAGCTAGAATCTTGGTGTACGCGAAATCGTCTGTCTGTGAATGTGAATAAATGTTCTCANTAAACGATGTCCTTCACTTATTGAACCTTTAACATTAATTTTCAATAAGTCANTAATTTAGGGTTTTGCGTAAATTCCAGGCAGCTCTTCTTGATCAGCTGTTTTCTTGCTGGCAAATTGCTGTGGGCTAAAATATGTATTTATATGTATAATATGTATGTATCTATGTAAAATATGTATGTATGTATATGTGTAATATGTATGAAATATGTATTTTAAAAAGTAAAAGGAGCAAAAATGTTCTAAGCAAGGAGAAAGTAAAAAGAGCTAAGCAAAGAGCCGCATTTGGCTCAAAGAGCCACGTTTGCCCACCGTTGGTATATAGATTTTTAATTAGATAATTGTTTAATAAATTTTACTATAGCANGTGAGTGCATCGTTAAAGAGAAATTGTTATTTGCTACTAGTAGTTTGATTTGCCAAAACCAACATGGTTTTGTCAGAGGTAGATCAACAGTTTCCAATCTAGTGGTTTTCACGGAAGACTGTTGTGCTGCCTTTCTAGAAGGTCATCAAGTCGATACAATTTATACAGACTTCTCGAAAGCGTTCGATAGAGTCTCCCACAAGGTTTTTGTAGCTAAATTAAGTAAGCTTGGCTTTCATTCGGTCTTCCTTGAGTGGATTAAATCGTACCTCAGTGAAAGGCATTGTGTTGTTGCTTTCGATAATTTCTCTTCCGAGCCATTTATTGCGACGTCAGGGGTTCCTCAAGGGAGCATTTTGGGACCTCTGCTGTTTGTCTTATTCATTAATGACGTCGGTTCTTGCTTCTCGTCATCTAAATTTCTATTATATGCGGACGACCTCAAGATATACTCCACAATTAGGGATGTGCATGATTCCATTGTCCTTCAAGCGGAGCTTGATAAGCTAGAATCTTGGTGTACGCGAAATCGTCTGTCTGTGAATGTGAATAAATGTTCTCATGTTACTTTCACTAGAAAGTTTATTCCGTTACCCATGTGTTATTATATTTCGGAATTCTCTCTAAATAGTGTTAAGGATTTGGGGGTATTTTTTGACACGAAATTAAGTTTCGTTACGCATATCAATTACATTGTATCGAAATCTTATGCTATGCTGGCNTCTACATATATATAATTGCTCAGTGATACGACTCAGTTAGGCCGATCTGTAGCAGCCACAGAATTGAGCTATATATCAAACTAAAGTGCAAGCTGCAGTTGCAGTTGACCGTGTTTGTCAAAAAA
>NW_016159527.1:34878-50091 GCF_001687245.7 Rhagoletis zephyria
TTCCTTGAACTTTAGTGAACCAGTACCATCTTATGAATCGCGTTGTCAGCTTTTAAACTTAAAGCCTCTGCATAGTAGGTTTGCCTTTCTTGCCTGTAATTTTGTAGTTAACGTTCTAAATAATTCAGTCAACTGTCCTACCCTTTCCTATTCGAAATTTATGTCGGGTCTGAATATTTTATGTAAGAATTCCAAAAATTATATCTAATTTGCTCCTTTGCATAGAGCTCTATCTGAGCTAAACGAGGTTCCTGATTTGGAGCTCTCCCAGCCTTTTAGAACTGTGCGTAGCCAATTATTAGATTATTTTTAAATACNGAAGCGGCAGAAAAGTCGATAGTGAGTAATATCAGAAAACTTAGATAGATAGAGAAGGTGCAAACTGAAAGTGGAAACTATTCGCGGACGAAAAATTAACAGCGTTAGAAAAGTTCAAGTCGGAATGTAGAAATNTTCAAGTCGGAATGTAGAAATTCTGTTAATATAATGTTGATAACATAATACAATGTTGAGCAAGATGAAATGTGATGTTCTTTGCGAGCAACTAAACGAAAATATGGTAAATCTTCACATAATTTTCATTAGTTTGTAATTTTTGTTAAATTTTTTATCTTGTTCTCCTTTTATGAAGATGCAAATACAATTTAAAATAATGATAGTTTGGCATAAAGTTTACACACATATGTGCTTGCATACATAGACTGGCAATCAAAAGTGAGTGCATGGTGTTTTTATACCCGAGCGCACTTGTGCACAAGGGTATTATAACTTTGTTCACATAACGGTTGTTTGTAACAGGCAAAACGAATCGAGATAGATATAGACAAATGTATACATAAATGATCAGGATGAAAAGAGAAATCGATTAAGCGGTGACTGTCTGTCCGTCCGTCCGTCCGTCTGTCCGTCCGTCTGTGCACACGATAACTCGAGTAAAAATTAAGATATCTTAACGAAACTTGGTACGTGTACTTCTTTCGGGCGTAGGACGGATGGTATTGAAAATGGGCAAAATCGGACAATAACCACGCCTACCTCCCATCTAACGGCAATTTTTAGAAATACGAAAACTGCGATATTTTAGTAATTACTGAAGCTCACTCAAAATTGATATTTACAATAATTTTTAGACGAAAAATAAGAATATTATAAATTTTTTGAAAATGGGCGTAGCCACGCCCTCTTATGGTTACATGTGTATATCTTGGCCACCACTGCACCGATTTCTTCCAAACTTGGCACAATTGTTGAGCATACCGAATGGCCGAAAATTTTTAAAATCGGACAATAACCACGCCCTCATTCCATATAAGGGTCATTTAGAGAAATACAAAATCTCCGATAAATCAGTAAATATTAAAGCTAATTTATTCAAAATTGACGCATGCAACAATTCTTTACCAAGAAATACGTTTATGATAAAATTTTGGAAAATGGGCGCGGCACCGCCCACTTATGATCACATATATGTATCTCGGTAACCGTTCTACCAATTTGTACCAAACTCGGTATGGTTATTCTGCTTGCCACATAAAAGCAAAGCGTTGAAAATTATTGAAATCGGGCTAAAATTACGGCCGCTTTACATTTAACGGTAAATTTTAGAAAGGCTTGAAACTTTATTATTTCAAAATTTAAGGACGCTAATTTACTCAAAATTGATACACCCCGGCTTGCCATGTAGCGGTATCTGTCGGAAAGGTGAAAAACATATATTTAATATTTGCGCCGGGTATTTAATGTTCGGCTCCGCCCGAACTTAAACTTTCTTACTTGTTTTGGTATAGAACAATCCTAGGGGGTGAGAGCATAAAAATTCCGACTTTACTTTTTCACATGCATTTTTGGACCACGCTAATGTACATAGACTGGCAATCAAAAGTGAGTGCATGGTGTTTTTTGCTTAATATTTGCAATGTTTTTCAATTACATTTTTTTTTATTATCTTTTTATAAAAATATGGTTCATGCTTTAATCTAAACTATACAAGTCAAACTTTATACAGAACTTAGAAAAATGAACAGACTTGTACCAAGTACAACACGATTTATTCATGCCCGGTTTTATTTTACTTCAACATTTTAATACAATAAAGTATGTACACAAAATTTTATAGCTTTTATTTGGGTATATTGTAAACCATTAAAGCGAGTACATATTCAATTATACCAAACCTGTTAAATAATGATTAATAACCATAATGATAATCAATATTTTGAAAAAAGATAAAAGATATAGTATTTATTGTACCTGATAGCTTTTACTTTTAATAACATATAATGAAAAATGCATTTAAATTTATGTTCGAAAGTTTGAAATATTTATGTATTTATTTTTCCTTTTAATTAATACTCAACAAATTTAACACTACTTCAAATCAAAGGCTGCTAAATCAAAATGTGTAATATATTAAAGTGTACTTAATCCAACGTTTTTATTGTATATCCATGCATTTATTCTATTGTTTGACTCCCAAAGTAGTGGTTTCGGTCCATAATTGCATTAGTATTTTTCTGTCTATTTTGAACTAGTATAAGACTGGTAAAATTCTGACCGAAATCTGACAATTGCCATCTCGTAGGACATCGCCATGTTAAAAATACCAGTTGATTGCATGGAAAAAAGATAGTTGCCTGACTAGTTGGGCATGCGGTTCATACTAGTTGTGAGGTAGTTTACAACTGGTACATTTGACTACAGGGAACTCAAAGAATTTTCGTCTAAATTTTGACCTTTTTAATCTGAAATTTTGAGTACACAGATAGATCGGTTTCTTAATTCTAATGAAATAAAATCAAGTTTTAAGCGGCTAAAAAATCTAGTTGTTTTTTAATGAATTTGGTTTCCCGGCGGATTTTGCGGTTTTATGCATATAACAAGTGCAATTTGTAAAATAGAGCGTTCATTTTTTTAATTTTGTTTGCAAACGGTCATGCGCATTTTATTCTACAAGAAATTCCTTTTTATATGGTCAAAAGTGCAAACAGCCGTCAGCAATAAAAAATCATTAAATATCAACGCGATTTTTTAGCCGCTTAAAACTTACTCTTGTTTTCTTAGAATTAAAAAACCGATATATGTATCTGCGTAGGTACTTAAAATTTTTCTAAATATTCAGATTAAACAGGTCAAAATTTAGACGAAAGTTCGTTGAATTTTTCTAAGTTCTGTATAAAGCTTAAAAGTTTGACTTGTATAGTTTTGATTAAAGCATGAAGCACATTTTTATAAAAAGATAATAAAAAAAATTTAATTGAAAAACATTGCAAATATTAAGCAAACAAGTAAGAAAGTTTAAGTTCGGGCGGAGCCGAACATTAAATACCCGGCGCAAATATTAAATATATGTTTTTCACCTTTCCGACAGATACCGCTACATGGCAAGCCGGAGTGTATCAATTTTGAGTAAATTAGCGTCCTTAAATTGAAGTTTCAAGCATTTCTAAAATTTACCGTTGTACGTAAAGCGGCCGTAATTTTAGTCCGATTTCAATAATTTTCAACGCTTTGCTTTTATGTGGCAAGCACAATAACCATACCGAGTTTGGTACAAATTGGTAGAACGGTTACCGAGATACATATATGTGATCATAACTGGGCGGTGCCACGCCCATTTTCCAAATTTTATCATAAACGCATTTTTTGGTAAAGAATTGTTGCAAGGGTGAATTTTGAATAAATTAGCTTTAATATTTACTGATTTATCGGAGATTTTGTATTTCTCTAAATGACCCTTATATGGAATGTGGGCGTGGTTCTTGTCCGATTCTAAAACTTTTCGGCCATTTGGTATGCTGTACAAAGGCCAACCACTGTGCCAAGTTTGGAAGAAATCGGTGCAGTGGTTGCCAAGATATACACATGTAACAATAAGTGGGCGTGGCTACGCCCATTTTTCAAAAATTTATAATATTCTTATTTTGCGTCTAAAAATTGTTGTAAATATCAATTTTGAGTGAATAATCTTCAGTTATTACTAAAATATCGCAGGTTTCGTATTTCTGAAAATTACCGTTATATGGTTGGTAGGCGTGGCTATTGTCCGATTTTGCCCATTTTCAATACCATCCATCCTACGCCCGAAAGAAGTATACGTACCCAGTTTCGTTAGGATATCTTAATTTTTACTCGAGTTATCGTGTGCATAGACGGACGGACGGACGGACGGACAGACAGTCACCGCTTAATGGATTTCTCTTTTCTTCCTGATCATTTATGTATACATTTATCTATATCTATCTCGATTCGTTTTGCCTGTTACAAACAACCGTTATGTGAACAAAGTTATAATACCCTTGTGCACAAGTGCGCTCGGTTGTAAAAACACCATGCACTCACTTTTGATTGCCAGTCTATGTATGCATGCAACCTTTATGCCAAACTATCATTATTTTAAATTGTATTTGCATCTTCATAAAAGGAGAACAAGATAAAAAATTTAACAAAAATTACAAACTAATGAAAATTATGTGAAGATTTACCATATTTTCGTTTAGTTGCTCGCAAAGAACATCACATTTCATCTTGCTCAACATTGTATTATGTTATCAACATTAAATTCAACAGAATTTCTACATTCCGACTTGAACTTTTCTAATTTTTCGTCCGCGAATAGTTTCCACTTTCAGTTTGCACCTTCTCTATCTATCTAAGTTCTCTGACAATGCATACGTTTCATATGTGTTTGGTTATGTAATAAGTACTTGTGTGCACACAATATTTGTTGCTTTTCCATTCGCTGCATAGATATCAAGGATATCTGGTTTGCTTTTCCAAAGTTCGACTGGAGCATTATTGATTGTGATTCCGAATGTCAATCGAATTGGGAATTGCAATCTTTTAAATTGAAATGGTGTATCGGTCGGAATCATGGGAATTCTTCACCTTTGAAAGGCCACGTTAAAATCTTTACTTACACTACTTTCTTCATCAATTTCTTTAGTGCGAGTCGCCTGCCGTTGCAAAGTTTTGGCCGATTAATATTCCGCAACATGATAATTGGCACACCTATTTTCAATTTCAGTATGTGGGGTCTCCCTGGAAGATCAATCGAGTTCAAAAATTCTGTTGGATCGTCTTTTTCCACAACGGTGTTAATCGACGTATGTGCTATTTCCTCACGTTGAATGCTGGATTGAATAATATTAGTGGTATTCACCAACGTGAGCAAGTGGCCTGGCAGTCTGGTAAAATGGCAGATCAGCTCAAGCAACGACTGTTTTCAATACCACTATTATTTAGTTGATAGACATCCGTATTCTTCGCAGCAAGAATAGCCCGTTCACTGAGCCAATCGAGATTCCTATAATTAATTTTCTTAATAAAGAAACATTATTTCGATCAGTTCTCCTTTCGATGTTTCTAAGTTACAAAAATTATCAGGCCATAAAATTTGTCTTAATCTCTCATTGCCTGGCAGCTTTTCGTTCCCAATGTCCAGTAATTGTCGCGAGAATACCTCGACTGCAGTGTATGTATGTTCGTCTTGTCGCAATGTTGACTATTTCAGGCAAGCATTTATCTCGTCCGCTAGTGTTAATCGGGGAACTACAGACAATGTTTGCATAAAATCTCCTACTAGCAATATCAATGCATCCCCGAATGGTAGAATGTTTCGATGCAAATCTCCCAACAATCGATCAACGACCTCAAGCGATTTTTTATGTGCCATGGTGCACTCATCCCAAACAATGAATCTAAATTTTTTTAATACTTTTTCCACACCGGTTGCCCTGGAAATATTGCACGTGGGAGTTTCGATGATTTATATGTTCAATTGCAGCTCAAGAGCTGAATTGGCAATGCTCCCACCTGGTAACAATGTCGCAGCAATTCCAGACGAAGTGATAGCTAAGGTAATGCAATTTTTTGATCGAACCGTTGCCAGAATCCATCTGATAAGGAATATTTTCCTAGTACCACCTGGCGCATCCTCCCCCAACTCCGCCATTTATCATTTGCATATTCTTCTTCTACTTTGCATCCCCGAATGGTTGAACGTTTCCACGCAAATCTCACAACAATCGATCAACGACCTCAAGCGATTTTTCATGTGCCATGGTGCACTCATCCCAAACAATGAATCTAAATTTTTTTAATACTTTTTCCACACCGGTTGCCCTGGAAATATTGCACGTGGGAGTTTCGATGATTTATATGTTCAATTGCAGCTCAAGAGCTGAATTGGCAATGCTCCCACCTGGTAACAATGTCGCAGCAATTCCAGACGAAGTGATAGCTAAGGTAATGCAATTTTTTGATCGAACCGTTGCCAGAATCCATCTGATAAGGAATATTTACCTAGTACCACCTGGCGCATCCTCCCCCAACTCCGCCATTTATCATTTGCATATTTTTCTTCTACTTTGGCTTTGTAACCGCCTAAGCCATTTTGGCCGAGCTCGACAAAGAACGCCAGTCAATTTCTCTCTGTGCCAACTTGGTCTCTCCATTGCAGCGGGGGCTCCCTATACCTCTGCTACCACCAGCGGATTGCGAGTTGAATTCTTTCACACCTGGAACTTCGGTTCCTATTGGAACGACATGGCCAAGCCAGCTGAGCCGCTGTATTTTAATTCGCTGCACTAAGTCCATGTCGTTTTAAGTCTCATACAACTCATCGTTCCATCGTCTACGGTAATCCCCGTCGCCCACGCGTAGAAGCCTGTAAATCTTCCGTAATATCTTTTTGTCGAATACTCCAAGAGACGTCTCATTGAATGTTGTCATTGTCTAAGCTTCTGCGCCATATAACAGCTCGGGCATGATGAGTGACTTATAGAGTGCGGTTTTTTATACGTCGAGAGAGGACTTTACTCCCGAACTGCCTACTCAGTCCAAAGTAGCACTTGTTTGCAAGAGTGATTCTCTGTGGGTTTTCCATGCTGATATTTTTATCTGTGATAATGCTGGTTCCCTAGTAAACGAAATTCTCCACTTTCCCAAACTTATAACTGTCAACAGTGACTTGGGTTCCAAGGCGCGAATGCGCTGACTGTTTTTTATGACAGGAGATACTTCGTCTTGTCCTCGTTTACCACCAGNCATATAACAGCTCGGGCATGATGAGTGACTTATAGAGTGCGGTTTTTTATACGTCGAGAGAGGACTTTACTCCCGAACTGCCTACTCAGTCCAAAGTAGCACTTGTTTGCAAGAGTGATTCTCTGTGGGTTTTCCATGCTGATATTTTTATCTGTGATAATGCTGGTTCCCTAGTAAACGAAATTCTCCACTTTCCCAAACTTATAACTGTCAACAGTGACTTGGGTTCCAAGGCGCGAATGCGCTGACTGTTTTTTTATGACTGGAGATACTTAGTCTTGTCCTCGTTTACCACCAGGCGCAGTCGCTTTACTTCCTTATCCAGTTTGGAAAAGGCAGAAGAGACTTCGCGATTTTTGTTACCGATGATGTCGATGTCATCTGCAAACGCCAGAAATTACACGCCGTTGTAAAAAAATGTTCCTGCATGGTTTAGTTCTGCAGCTGTTATTATCTTAACATTTGCATCATGCGATCGTAAATGCCCTTCTGCTTTCGCTTTAATTTTGGGAATCTTCGATCGGGCAGAGAACGTATATTTATAGAGAAGGTCCAAGAACGAATCAGCGTGGNTGCAAACGCCAGAAATTACACGCCGTTGTAAAAAAATGTTCCTGCATGGTTTAGTTCTGCAGCTGTTATTATCTTAACATTTGCATCATGCGATCGTAAATGCCCTTCTGCTTTCGCTTTAATTTTGGGAATCTTCGATCGGGCAGAGAACGTATATTTATAGAGAAGGTCCAAGAACGAATCAGCGTGGAATCTGTCAAATACTAACAAAACTGGCGAAGCGCATTTTAAGAGCGGCAAGCCAGAGACAATCGAATTTTAACAGAGCCCAGCCAGAGGCAAAATAAATTTAACAGAAATTGTCTCATCAAAGCAAATGCATGTTTTTCTTGTTAGACAATGAAATGCTGATGGCTCTTTGGTATTTACAACGCTTTTATTGTTCTTTAAATTGGTTAATTATTTAAAATAAATGCATGCATATGTCGAAATATGTAATATGTACATATTGTGTACATGCATATGTATGCGAGATACAATTTTGTGAATCTACCCTGCAGTAAAATTTGGAGACAGTCTGACAAAGCGCTAGATCCGAACTACATATTTCAGAACTATCTCTGAACTGGTGCAAAACGGCTGCAGAACGGGACAGTTGAAGCTCTTGGTGTGCTAGTTGCGCTCTGTTGAGAAGTAAATGCACAAATTCTCATTTCTCGTACAATACTAAATAGCTCAGCGGGAAGACCTCCGACTCTAATATCGTTGGTCGCGATTTCAAATCGCGGTGGAGGCAGTTGTGATTTTCAGATTTAATAAATTTAAATTGTTGAATTCCGCTTAAAAATTGAAGCGAAAATGACAAAATTTAATATAAATAAAATAAGAAAATAAAAATATTAAATAAAATGAAAAAATTAAAAAATTCAAAAAATATCGAAAAATCGAATAATCAAATTTTTTTCATAAAAAACTTATTGTTGCAGATCTGTCCCAAATGGAAACAGTTCAGAAAGGAAAAAATATCCAGCAATCTAGTTTTAAAATTTTTTCTCATAAAAAACTTATTGTCCCAGAACTGACGAAAATTGAACCAGTTCAGAACTAGTTCGAAAGTTCTGCAGAGGTGGCAATTTCCACTTCGTAGGACATCGCCATGTAAAAAAAAACAAAAGAAAGCATTGCGTTGGGATATATCGAGAACCAGTACCCGCTCTTAAAGAGCTAGTTCTGCGCTAGTTCCAAACTAGCGCAATTTACTGCAGGGTAAAAAGTGAAAGTTATGCAAATATGTAGTATGCGATTGACAAATTCGTGGGTGATTTGCCGTCGGCATTTGGGTTGAAAAAATCGACTTTTACTTTTTTATCGATTCATATGGTAGATACTACGCTATTTTCAATGCAACAAACCGCAGTTTTCTAGCTGCCTTAGTTTTTCCCCAAATTCACTTTAAAGATGGACACATTGACCAAAAAACTAGAGTTGTCAAACTATCGATAGCACTATCGATAGTATCGATAGTTTAAATTTTTTTAGACTATCAATACTCATTGATAGTTTTTTCTTATACTATCGAAAATATCGATAGTTTAGTAGGACTATCGATCATCTCTCCCAATTTTTTTGAAATTATACATACATATGTTAATCGTAAATCCTGTTTTGTTTGTATAACTTGTGTTTGTTTTTGAACTTTCTAAAAAGAGAAGTATTTTGGCTAAGCAGTTACTTAATTTTGAATGATTATAACTTTTATAGGATAATATTTATTTCACTATGATCCTGTAAAAGCAAAGCAACCTAACTGATTTAGAGCTATCGATAGCGCTATCGATAGTGCTATCGATAGTTTTGTTTTTTTCGAGGCTATCGTGAATATTGATAGTTTTTCTGAAAACTATCAAAACTATCGATGGTGTGACTATCGATAGTTTGACACCTCTGCAAAAAACGCAAATGCGCACTGTTTGGTGATTTGGTGTCGGCATTAAAAGCGAAGCAAATCGGTTTTTATATTTTTAACGATTCTAATGTAGTTTATAGGTACGCTATTTTCAATGCAACAAACTGCAGTTTTCTAGCTGCGTTAGTTTTCTCACAAATCGACTTCAAAGATGGATACATTGACAAAAAACGTAAAAATGCATTGATTGCACTGTACGTGTTAACTTCAAAGTTGCTTTTGTCGAAAAGTCATTTATATTGAGAAAATATGTTGCATTATCATTTTTCACTGTTTTTCATAGTAAAAATAAAGTCGACACCATGGCACAATAAACCTTGGTCTTGGTCGACACTAAAGTTAGTTACAGCTTTTTCACATCACTTTCAGTGGATTAGGCATCTGTGAAAAAAAGATTTGGGACTGAGAAACTTTAGCTTAGAGTCGACTTTATTTGGTGTACGAATATGCCCCAATAGTTTTGGAGTAAAATGAAAATGCATTTCCCCCATGCATACGTATGTACATACGTACTCCATTAGCTGATAACGTTTTTACATGCATACACATATTACTGCCAAAATACTACGCAAATACACACAAATGTACATATTTACAACTCACGGCAGCATACATACATATGCACATAATTACACGCATACTCAAATACAACAATAACTATTTCTTTCATAACCGCATGCGCGTATTTCTCAAGGCCAAGTAAATTCATTCATAAAAAAAAATTATATTTTAAAAAACTAAAACCTCCCTATTGAAATTGTCATCAGGTATGTAACTTGAGAATAGAAATCGCTGCATCTTTTAGGCGCATCAATATTACATAGTTACATCCCGATCTAATAAAAGGAAGGTAATAACCGCAGCACATCTCCCCGCAAATTCATCACCATCAAGCGCAACTTTTTCAATTCGACACCAAAATTCTAAAATCTTAAAATGAAGAAATCTCGGCCAGCCAAGTGAAAAGTGGCAACTATTTCTCTATATCCAGTAAAATAAGTTATCTCGAATTTTGGAAATTTTTGGCAAAACACTATTTCTATGTTCCATATCAATATTTCAATCATTAACTAGTTTTTGAGATGTAATTTTAATAAACATTAAATAAAAGTGTACGTTTTCTGCAGGAAAATACATACTTTTTTTTGAATAAAATCAAAACTTCTAAAATAACAAAAATATGTGGTGTTTATCGGAAGTTCACAGATGTAACGTGGCATCTTAGCTCGTTTTCATATTTTTCGGTCCGAAATTGTAAAATTGTTGTCCATGACGCGCCACAATTTTTGTACAGGTGGGTCAATGTGCCTTGAACACAATTTATATATATACAAAAAAATTATTTTATTTATTTTTTAATATTAAAATTTTCTATACTTCAAAGCGTTTATAAAAATATATTTACATATATGCACGGACGATTTTTAATATTTTTCAACCGTAAGCAAATCTTCAGTACCATAAAAGATTCAAACACATCAAAGTACAAGCAATGCAATGTCCAAGCTAATTTGCCACAGGGCGAAGACGACGTCGTTACGACGTCGCTTTGGTGAAGCCGTTACGACGTCGCCCTGGTGAAGTCGGTTTGGTGAACTCGAAACGACGTCGTTACGACGTCGCTCTGGTGAAGTCGTTTGGGTGAACTCTAAACGACGTCGTTACGACGTCGCTCTGGCGAAGTCGTTTTGGTGAACTCGAAACGACGTCGCTTTGGTGAAGCCGTTACGATGTCGCCCTGGTGAAATCGTTTTGGTGAACTCGAAACGACGGTGTTCCGACGTCGCTCTGGTGAAGTCGGTCGGTCTTCGAACCTACAAGTTTTTTGAGGAACCTTCGGTCTAGGTTGGACAAGTTCCACGCCCAAATTTTTATATATCTAGGCATAAATAAAAGTCATTCATTTGGATAGTAAACCGTGTTTATTATGACAATTTTTTATCATGACAGAATATGGAATCCACAATGTACACTTGTGCTCAGAAAATTAAGCCACCTACATCTTTTTTTCAGTATTCATAATATTTTTCATATAAAATGTTTTTTTATAAAGGTAAAGTTTACTCTATTGGCCTTATTAATAAAAAATAAAATTTGTGGGAATAAGGTTTTTTTTTTAATTTGGTAGAAAACTGTACTTTTACTTTACAGCGTGGCGACGAACAACTGTTACCCAGGTTTGTTTGAGAAATAAAAGATCCTTTATAGATTTTACGAAAAAAATATTTTATTGTTAATTTTCCACAGATTTTACTTTAGTCGGATTAATTAGTGTTTAAATTGTAATCCTTATTTACATTTGCCAGCAGTGTAAACTTTGAGAGAAAAGTTCATTTGGCACGCACGTCTTTTTCAGGTGGCAGAAGGTAGAAGTATTAATTGTTGATGCCCAGCTCTCAAAAATGATTAATATACTTTTAATATTATTTCAGAAGCGTTCCAGCAAAAATTCAATGAATTGTGGAAATAATGGAGCGAATAACCAAAAGATATTTCCATTATGCTGGAGACAGGACCTCAAAACGGAATAAAAGAAATGTTTCACAGTCGTATGCATAAATATACTATCTGTCATATTGATAAGTTTTAACAATTTATTTTTTTGTTACTTCATTTTAGTTATCTTTATAAAAATTGGTTTTTTTTTTTAACAAGGACCATATAGTTCAAAATTCAAAAATTGCGCAATATACATATGCATGTATGTGCATATAAAAAAAATTAACAAGCTTTTATAAAAATTTTAAGATTTTTATCCTGCATTAAAGAAACACATATGAAGCAGTTTTAAAGTCCATTGAAGTTTGGTATGTATAATAGAACACAAGGTTGAAGTGCCTTAAAGCATGCATTTTCTGTCATAAAATTCATATGGATGAAAATGCGCAGTACCGCAAAAAAATAACACCAAAAAACAATGTGAGTTTTGTTTTACTTCAAACCTGTGTTCTATTATACTAACATTTTATGAACTATAAAACTGCTTCCTATGTGTTTCTTAAATTCAGATTAAAAAGCTTTAAATTTTTATGAAAGCTTGTTGAAATTTTTTTATATATACATATATATGTATGTATGTATACTGCACATTGCTTTAATTTTGAACTACATGGTCCTTGTTAAAAAATAAACCCAATTTTAATTAATTTTAAAGATAACTAAAATAAAGTAACAAAAAAATTAATTGTTAAAACTTATATTATATTAAAATATATTAAAATTTTTGTTTGTATTTTATGACTGAATGTTTACCTTATTTTTCTTTTTTATTACTATTTAAGTATTTATGTATATTTAAAAAACTTTGGAAAAAATTCAATGAATTAAATTAAACTATTTTAAACTAAAAAAATTGTTTTTGTTTTTCTAACAACTTGGAGCGTCGTTTTGCAGTTCGCTGGTATATCGTTCTTGCGGGCTGCAGGGGAGTCGTTTTTGCGACCCGCCGGTAAGTCGTTTTTGTGACCCGCTGGCGAGTCATTTTTGCGACCCGCCGACGAGTCGTTTTTGCGACCCGCCGGTAAGTCGTTTTTGCGACTCGCCGGTAAGTCGTTTTTGCGACTCGCCGGCGAGTCATTTTTGCGGCCCGCCGGCGAAGTGTGCTATTCATCCGACGGCGAGTTCGCCGGCGAGTCGTTTGCGACCGTCGCCTGCGAACAAATTGTTCACCAAAACGAGTCGGAAACGACGTCGTTTGGCGAATTGGGAAGCTAGTGGTACTCCACTGTACATGTGTATATGAAAGTATGCATGTATGCGTGTAAAAAATGCCAATTCCAGTTAGTGTTTAACCCATTTTAGCGGACTTAGTTTTTTTGGTTTCAGCTGGTTCCAACTGTTAATGAAGCACAATTTTTATGGTTAATCTTGATGAAAGTTACATGTATCGTCGAGAACATGGTTACATGCAGAATTTTAAATTAATTAATATTATTCTCCATACAAAATGTACAAGTATTGCCATATTCAATGCAAAGTTATGCGAAAATCTAAATATTTCGTAAACGTAGGGTTAATGGTCTCGCGCACGTGCCAATCTGGAGGCGATCGCAGAAATTGAATAATTTGTGTTGACGGAAGCGGCGAGGGGAAGACGAAAGCAGAACAATCGTATATATGTATGTACATATGTGCATTTATAAATGCATACATACTTACATTTTAATTTGTTTGTCTTTTTGGATCCATGAAAAATTTGGTAGGAGAAATAGGTATTGAAATGAAGTTTACAAATATGTGTTTTATAAATTTAGGTTTAGTTATTAATAAATTAGATATGTAAATGACAATGTGGGGGACAAATATGCACATGAGTAGCGGAGCTGTCACCCATCCAATGGCAACTTACACGACTTTATTAGAAAATATTTGAAAACTGAATAAATATTAAATATGTTGAAAAATTTGTTAAATAGTTTCGGCTTAGATTAGCGAGATCTTTACTAATTGCGGCGAAAATCCGACGTTTTCAGATTTTTAGTATTTTTAAAAAAAGTTTCCAAGTCGAAAATAATTAAAAACTGAATTATTTCCATAAATATCGGAAACATGGAAAAAATTCATTTAGACTTTCGTCTTAGTTTAGGGAGATCTCTACAAAAAAAAATGGAAAATAATTCTTTTCGCAGTTTCTTTTTCAAAAAAATTCTAAGTCGAAAAGATTAAAAAACTTAGTTATTTCCATGAATATCGAAAAAGGTGCTTAAATAGTTTGGGCTTAGTTTAGCACAAAAGATTTGAATTTAATTACTAAAACAATAATTTTTTACTAAAACAATTATGTTCACAAAAAATCAAACACTATCACAAAAATCATCAATATTCATATTTAATTAACATTCCAAACGCTCTTGTGAGATTTAGCTCTGTTAACATTCTTCTTTTATGCTTTGTATTTTGCTTTCGCTGTTAAGTATTCCAAATATTTGTCGCTCTTAAAATGCGCTTCGCCAGTTTTGTTGGCTCGAAAAATGTGGCATTCACAGTTTTCGGTCCTTCTCTATACTTTACGTTCTCTGGATCGGGAAGAGGAGTTCACAATAGTAATGATAATCATAATCATAATAATATTATATCAAGTTATTCAACATTTCTTTACTCGCAATATACGTAGTAGGCAAAGGCGACCCCAAATTATAAATAAATAATAAATTGTGAACGATTAAAAGTTAACTGATTTATAATGCTAGGGAATGTTGTCAACAGTTTAAAGTTTTCATTAAGTATTTTTTAAACAGCTTTCATGCGATAGTTTTTTTTATTTTCGTTTCTCTTTTATCATTTTGTTATTTGTTTCGGTAGTTTTTAGCCGACTTCAAAAAAAGGAGAAGGTTATCAATTCGTCGGATTATTATTTTTTATGTATGTTACCGCATAACTTTGGACCACGTCAACTGATTTCCAGGTGATCCCATACTAATTTGGTCATTTAATTTCAATATTTTCAGTCTTTACTTTTAGAAAGGTGATAATCCCATTAAAAATATTTCCAAATCAAGATTACCTTTCCTTTGGCACCCATATTATACCTCAAGCAAATTTTCTGCTGTAAGCCATCTTAAATCTCTTTATATATATATAACGGGTGATTTTTTTGAGGTTAGGATTTTCATGCATTAGTATTTGACAGATCACGTGGGATTTCAGACATGGTGTCAAAGAGAAAGATGCTCAGTATGCTTTGACATTTC